>NW_028277967.1:0-289118 GCF_059751315.1 Micrasema longulum
TATCATGCCATGTCTTTCTCGGCCTTCCTCGACTTCTACAACCAGACACATTCGCATCATAAATCTTTTTAGCCGTTCTTTCATCATTCATTCGCTCCACATGACCGAACCATCGCAAAAGACCTTTCTTAATTTTGTCGATAATGCTTAACTCAGCCTTGCATTCTGCTCTAATTTCGACATTAGGGCACCTATCATACATTGTTTTTCCGCACATTCGCCCGAGGGATCGCATTTCAACAGCATTCAGTCTACTTTCGTCCCTTTTTTTCCAACTCCATGCTTCGCTTCCATACATTAGGGTTGGTACCAGAACTCCATTATGAACTGCGATTTTGAAAGAATGGCATTTAAAAGTGCCAAAATTGCATGATTTTAATGTGTTTTCATATATGTGTTTATATTTTGTTTTCAGAATATAAGCCTTACCAATGCGAAATATGTGACAGAAAGTTTTCTAAATCTATTAACCTGAGGGAACACTATGGGCAACATACTGGCCTCAAGCTTTATCGCTGTAAAACATGTGGAAAAGGATTTGGTTGCCGCGGGTCACTAAGGAAACATCACTAGTGCCAGCAATATTAGTGTGTTATATTTTTGTGCCAATACTAGGGGGATTTCTGTGCCCATACAGATGCAGAATACAGTTCCGTATGTTTTCACACTTCCTTATTTATAATATTACATTGGCCCTAACACTGACAGATAGCTCTGCTGAGATGCTGGATATATTTGAAAGGAGAGTTCTTCGCCAAATATGTAGTCCCGTGAAAGACGGAGAAGAGTAGCGTATTTGGAAAAATGACAAATTGTACAGCATTTATAAAGCCCAATCTTTCCACCCCTAGTAAACATACTTCCAGATACACGAATTCATCTACCTGATTTATTTATTATTTAAATTCATTTCAACAGAGAGGGAAAACATTTTTGAGAAAAGAGTATGGAAGTCTAGGCACAGGGCTTATGACCTGTCATTGGCTGGTTTAAGTGGCCACTTTACACACTGTGTAACATTCATTCTTTTCATCTGTGGCTTGAACCTTAAGGGCCGATGTCATAAATCGAAATTCAACCGAAGAGTATATTTTTTGGCACGATGACAAATGAATTTCTGCATTTGGCCAATCATTCTAATGAATTTCTGCATTTAGACAGTCAATGATATGATTGTTTGCATTCGGTCAATTATTCAAACGAATTTCTACATTTGACCAATCGTTTTGATGAATTTCTGCATTTAGACAGTCGATGTAATGATTTTCTGCATTCGACCAGCCATTCAAATGAATTTCTGCGTTTGAGTAATCATTCTAATGAATTTCTAAATTTGGATAACAATTCGAATGAATTTCTGAATTCGGACAATTATTCTAATGAGTATTTTATTTTATTAACATAAACGGCAAATCTGCCTTTTACAAACATTTATAATATCAACATATTTGGCTTAATGTATATATATTTTTTTTAAAACATGAATTTCCTTATATCCAACATTTATGTAAAAAAACATTAAACAGCGCTGTCGGCAAAATGTATGGAAGAATACTGATAGAAAGAGTAAGAAACGTGACCAAGGAGAAAGTATGGGATGTACAGAGTGGATTTATGAATGGTAGAGGATGTATGGATCAAATATTTGCATTACGCAATATGACAGAAAAGTTTTTGACGAAAAACCAGAAGCTTTTTTGCGCTTTTGTTGATTTGCAAAAAGCATTTGATCGAGTTGATAGGAAAAAATTATGGATGGTTCTATCGGAGTATGGAGTGAGTGACAACCTTGTCCGCGCTATTGCTTCCTTGTACAAAGATAGTGTAGCGTGTGTAAGGGTAAATGGGTCATTAACTTCCTGGTTTGACATCCCTAAAGGAGTCAAACAGGGATGTGTAATGTCACCGTGGTTATTCAACATATACATGGATAAATGTATGAAAGAATTGAAAAGTATGGATGTGGGAGCGAAAATGAGTAATCTAACTGTCAGTTGCCTTCTGTACGCCGATGACGCAGTCCTCCTAGCTGACAGCGAAGAGGAACTGCAATCCTTGGTTACAAAGGTTTACGAAGTGTGCAAGGAGAGTGATTTGCTAATGAATGAGCAAAAGTCGAACGTCATGGTCTTTGAATGAAATGTAACTATGACTGAATGTAAGATTATAGTAAATGGAGATAGTTTGAAACAGGTCGAAGAATTTGTATATCTGGGTAGTATGTTTACTAGAGATGGAAATATGGACAAGGATATTGAAAGGAGGGTTAGTACCGGTAACAGAGTTAATGGTGCCTTAAAGTCTGTCGTAGCAAATAAGTGTCTATCGCAAGAGGCTAAATTAGCAGTTCATAATAGAGTTCTGGTACCAACCCTAATGTATGGAAGCGAAGCATGGAGTTGGAAAAAAAGGGACGAAAGTAGACTGAATGCTGTTGAAATGCGATCCCTCAGGCGAATGTGCGGAAAAACAATGTATGATAGGTGCCCTAATGTCGAAATTAGAGCAGAATGCAAGGCTGAGTTAAGCATTATCGACAAAATTAAGAAAGGTCTTTTGCGATGGTTCGGTCATGTGGAGCGAATGAATGATGAAAGAACGGCTAAAAAGATTTATGATGCGAATGTGTCTGGTTGTAGAAGTCGAGGAAGGCCGAGAAAGACTTGGCATGATCAAGTACAACAAATTCTTGAAAGTGGTCATGTGAAAAGTCGGAATAATCGACGTGCGTGCATGAGAAGATGTATGAATGTGAAGGAAGCAAAGGAAGTGTGCCAGGACAGAGTGGTGTGGCGTTCTATCCTCTCTGCCTACCCCTCTGGGGAAATGGCGTGATGGTTAGTTAGTTAGTTAGTTAACATTAAACCAAAAATTATACAGCATATTCAGTAGAAAGTTTAAATAATAAAACATTCCACAGTAAAATAACAAGAAAATCATAAGTACTGTTTCACACAGCTAGGTAAAGTGAACAAAAAACTGTAAATATATGTATGTATTATGAAATGCATGAATAAATAAATATAATTACCATTCACCATCTTTGAAAAAGTTCAAAAGGTTTGTTCTATAGGAACAATACCCTACACTAAATATATCAGATACGTGGGAATAACTATTGCCGAGTTCATGAAGTCTATTTAATATGGCATTACAAGTATACACTGTCCGTGAATTGTTGTTACAAAATGGTGGCACCTGTCTAGTCATTCTTCCTTTACCATTATTTGAGTAATAATGCTAATGAATTTCTTAGTTTGGATAATCAGTCTAATGAATTTCTTAATACAGACAAACATTCTAATGAATTTTTGAATTTGGATAATCATTCAAATGAATTTCTGCATTAAGACAATCATTGTAATGACTTTCTGCATTCGGTCAATCATTATAATGGATTCTGAATTTTTAAAATTAATTATTGGTTCTCGGACTTCAAAGCTAGTTATGAAAACGAACCACCTTATACCCAATATTTTCCTCAAGCACTTACTCTGAAAACTCAGAAGTTTGGTGTTTTGAGTTTTGGTTAGGTTTCCCATATAAAAATACCGGCATTATACAAGAGTTGAATAAATATCATTTCCTTTTGACCGCACAGACAGCACGCATTGTTTCAAAAGTTGCTGCAATTCCTGGGCAAGTTGCAAGCTCTTTGCGCGTGCCACCATACCCAGCTATATGAACTCACAAGTATTTAATGATTTAAAAAAAATAAATATATATTTATTTATTTCACATGAAACATTATATTTTTTCTTTTCTATATAAACACCTCACTGGGCATAACCCGTTTCAAGGCATTCATTCACTTTATTTTATGTTCTAGTACGTGCACCATGTACCAATATCATGATAAATATAAAATAATAGATAACACTGTATTGATATAAACATAAAACATAAACAGCAGACATACAACAATAATTCCGAGTTCAAATATACTACTGTTTTGGTGGGTCGACCATCTCAAGGCAGTTTTCAGGACCCAAATCCAGAAGCCATTTTTTAACAAACAAATTAAATTTCTGTTTATTTGTATTCAATTTTAAATCAAGAGGTAGAGTGTTGTAAATTTTGGGAGCAAGGTACATGTGACTTCTCTGACCAAACGATGTTGTCATTTTAGGTGGCACAAATAGTTGTCTCTATTTTTATCTTGTTTCATAGATTGTATTATATTTACTGCCACCATTTTTATGTGTGTGAACGAAAAGTGCCCTAGCGTACAGTTGCCTGACGTCCAGAACACCTACTCGTTCAAACTGTTGGTTCTTATTTTCATCTGTCACCCCAACTTTAAGCATGTACATATTCTATGTTTTGTGATAAATAAAACGCATTTATAAAAATAATTTAGTTTCTGTATTTGTTTATACACATTTTATTAGCAAATGATACAATGCAATATATCAAACACAATTCATTGAACAAAATTTCATAAGAATGACTTAAGACAATATATAAATTACGCTTAAAAATAACATTATTCAATATTGGCAGTGATAATTGTTACAATAGACCATTTACAATCGATTGATTCCTTTCAAGTCAAATTTATTTCCAACAATTTTGGGTAAAATCAAAATCGAAGTATAAAATTATGCACTTTGAAATTATAAATAATCGTTGCATTTATGCTGACATGTTGTAGGTTATAAAAATAGTAAAATATTGCATTTAATTTAACTTATAAATGGCTAGTTTAACTTTTAAAAGAAAAGTGACACTTGGAAATTGGTCGATACTGTCACTTTTGTTTTTTAAAAATAAAATTCTAATTGGCAGAGAATAAAGAAGCGTGTGGTATTGGGGGAATTCTGTGACTGTTTTCTAGATGTGTAGGGGGTTTGTGTTGTTGTTTATTTTACGTTTTTCTTCCGCTGGATCTGGGAAGTATGGCCGCTGTCCAAATTTGGAACTAACACTGTATTCCTTCACTGTCATACAGAGAAACTATAATGAAGTGAATGTACTGACCATGTATATTTGGTGACTAATGCAGTGAGGTTACAATGAAAGCTTTTAAAGTTTCTATGTTTTGTTATTTTCGCCGTTTGGTTGTAAAGAAATATTACATTTTTGCTAAATTGGTTTAAAAAAATTGATAACAGTCTTTATGAACAGTTTCAGAAAAGGGGTGGGCGCTTTTATTGTATTGATAGTGAAAGCTAAGAGTTCTTATTTAAAAGCAATCAGATTATTGTATGCAGTACTGATTTCAATATTTTTTTACTGTAAAAATACAGAAAAATGAGAAAACTCATGTTGAACAAAAGGCAATTTTCTTAAGTATTTTTAAGATTCAAATGAAAAATCTGTTCAGAATAAAAATGAAATGTTTCTCTAGTGACACAATTCAAATCAGGAGTTCAATGACATTTTAAGCATGGTTTATTTTTATATTTTAATTAAAATTGCGAGTTTTATGTTTGAAACCACAAAAAACGAAAATGTTTTTAATAAGTATGTATTTTTAGATAAAAAAAATCTGGTGCTTGTTGGAAATCTGAGTCATTAAATACAATTTAAATTGAGATATTTCTTGATAAAACTCATTCAGATTCAAAGTATCTATCAAACTTCTGTGTTTAGTTTTACTTTTGATTGTCGAGCGGTTTTATCTAAGTAGACATCTTCTATGGAAAAATTGCTGTTAGTTTATGAGGATTCACAAAATACCAAGGTTATATTTTATGCGTGGCGAATGCAATGAGGACATTAGCAGACAAAACTCTAAGTGATCGTACAAGGAACAACAGAATAATAGAGATATTTGAGGCTGAGGACATCATAAGATAGAGTAAACAGCGAAGGAGGGACTCGTACAGTCATGTCCAAAGAATGGACACCACTAGACTCCCTTACATTGCACTACATAACCAGCCTCATGGGAATTGTCCTTATGGAAGACCTCCCAAAAAATAGGACAGCTGGGAATCCACCTCATGGGAGCAACCCTCTGGAGAACAGACTACATAGGTCCAAAGCAAGGCAGAAGATTACTAAATTAACTATGGTGTAATAAGACTACATAAATACTTACATACATTTGAAGGTGAATGCGAGTATCTAAATGATGATTTAAATTTAGTATTCTGTCATTAACCTGAAGCCTTTACACATTGTAAAAATAATTTTAAAAATTAAAGGAGTTCAACATATCAATTGTTTAAAGTCCCATGTAAAGTGTCAAATAATAAGTTGAATGAAAGAATTGTAAAGTCTGAGCAACACAATTGGCGGAGTAGGGAGGGCGCTAGTGTAGCTTTCTGCTTACACAATGCATGAAAATGTTTTAGTACTTAAACTGGCCACTCACATAACTGAACTGGTGAGACTATCGGAGACTATTAGGTACAGTTTGACCGATGCAAATCGGTGAAGCGGTGAGGGCGCCGGTGTAGTTTTCTGCTTACGCGGTGTATATATGACATGTTAGTACTAAATCTAGCTGTCCGCCAATTTGGACTGGTGAGACTATGGGATATAATTAAGGTAAGACATTTATGAGTATTTGTTTGTTTCTGGTGGGATCGCAGTTTGTTTTGTTAAATCAATACTTGTATCCACCGCTGGGGGCTCCGTAGTTGCTGTTTGGCTTTTGGTCTGGAAATCTGGCCTCTCCTTCATAGGAAACCTACAGAATAAAAACAGTATATATGAACAAATGAAAGAAACTGGCTTTATTTCTTGTAAATGGAGGTCAGTGGTAAATAAGCTTCTTAAGTCACTGCGATCTGTGAAGATTTATCTTCTAAGCCTACATCCTTACCGCTTAAGGACCACATTCGAGATAACTCGGGTAAACTTTACTTGCAGAAAAGATTACTCTCAAATATATTCGGGTGAAGAAATTATTTTATACGTGAAACTATGTGATATGTACTTAATGCATGTATTCTGAAGTCATTCAAGTTTTAAAATATGCGCAATCTTTGATTTTACCTCTGCGTTGAAGCCGTTCTTCCAGTCAGCTGTGTATCGGACAATCTGCAGTCTTCCGTCGGGGAGTTGAACTCTGTATTCTCCTCTTGTGATGTCGCCGTCAGAGACCGCGTTGTGGCTGTAGTCGTTGCCGTACTCTGCTTCCTTTACAGCGTAGTTGAAGTCGAAGGGCATTCCTGGCTCATGGTGATGGTGATCGTCGTGATGCTCCTGGAATGAAAGCAAGGAATGTTTAACTAGATGATGGATCCCACTTCGCCTGTTTATCTGAGAGAGCTCCTCCAACCTTTATCACAACATGGACTATCTCTTCGTTCTAGTAACGAGAGAACCCTTTTAATACCCTTTCATCGCTCTAATTTTCTTGCCTCCTCTTTCACAGTAGTAGCTGCTCGATTGTGGAATAATCTACCCATTAATGTTAGAAAAGCCCCTTTATTTACATTTAAGTCAAGATTGAAATGTCACTTCCGGAATATTTGAGTTTTTCCTTTCTCCTCCCTCCTCTTTTCGTAGTATAGTGTAGATTTTTAGTCAATTTTTATTTGTTAAAAAAATATATATGTACATTAAAGTTTTGTTTTATAGTGAAAATATTACAGTATACCTACAATATGTTCATATACTACTGATTTTCTCTTTGGGTAGGTAGGTGGAAATTGCTTTGCTAAATATTGAAACTGTTCCTTTATCCTTCTTTCCTTCCCATCCCCTCTCCTCTCTTCATAGTATAGTGATATTTTTTTATATTCATAGTGTAGTGTTAATTTTTTATATATTTTTATTTTGTTAATCTTTGTTTTTAATTTTTGTATAAAATTGTAATGTTCAATATGTCCATGTGCTTGTAATTTTCTCAAACTAAAAGGTTTGGGTAGGTTTGAATAAATTGCCTTAAGGCAATATGCCCGCCTTTATATATATATATATATATAAATTGTATATGTATATAAAGTGTTAAATAAATAAATAAATGTCTGTAGGACTATTGCCTACCATTCTACTACCCTTTTCTATAATCAAGACAACCGCTCCAGGATTTGGACCACATCAATAAATGGACCAAAAACTAGCTAATCTCACTAAATGTTGAAAAATGTACTGTTCTTCACATAGGCAAAAACAACTTAAATACTTATCTTTTGGGTGGTGTCCAACTCAAACCCGTAAAGTATCAAAAAGATCTCGGCATAATCATATCAATGGATTTAAAATAGGAAGCTCACATCACGTATATTGCCAAGAAAGCCAAGTCAATAATTAGCTTGATTAAAAAGGCATTCCAAAATATTACTCCAGAGATATTTCTCAAAATATATATAAGACCTATGTAAGACCTTTATTGAGTATGGATATCAAGTATGGATTCCCTATTTTACTAAAGACATCGAGCTACTGGAAAAAGTCCAAAGATGTACCACAAAAATTCAAATTACTCAAAAAGATGCCTTACCATGACTCCAAACCTGCGAAATTAAAAAATTCCTGTTATTTTCTGAACACATCTCGTACGAGTAAAACATGTGATGATTCATAATCAACTCTGAAGATGGTTTCTGCAATGGTAACCGAAACGTCGGAACGAATCCAACTAACATGGGATCACCCAAAAAAGATACACGAAGATATTAGAAGCAAACTTAGAAAGCTCCACCAAAAATGGAAAATTTGTTATTGATGCCAAAATAAACCAAATATAAAAAACTACCTACCTAAATAATAGCGTAATTCAAAACCGTCTCTAAATCTTTCAAAAACAGATTTCAATTATACTACTCGTCACCGCAAACTTGGCATTCTCCATTGAGTTAGTGAAGCATAATTAGAAATCTCACAATTATTTTTTTTTCAAATATCTCCGTAACTCCTTCAATGGAGATTCCTAAGTTTGCTTCAAATACCCTCACATGCTGATAATATTGACCGTGAAAATCTAAACACATGTTTAACTATGTATAAATGTGATTCCAATCCGCTGTATTATTTCAAAAGCAATCAAATCTGGCACTCACTAATCTGGATAATTAGGGTTTTACTATTTTTTTACTTATTTGTATAATAGTTGAATAATGTTATTAAATTTATGTAACTTACATGGTGGGGCGCTGGGGTTCCATAAGTTGGTCCAGGGGTAGGTTGAATTGGGCGAGAAGGGAACGGTACCTGTAATTTAAAATTTAACTTTTTATAACACAGAATGATAATGAATGATAAATTCAACACACGTTTGACAAAAATGAAAAACAAAAATTGAAACAATCATGATCATTCCATGTCCGCTCCCTAGTTGTAGCATATGGTGTCCAGGCATCTCTGTCGGCTGAAAGCTCATGTGCATCCACCCAAGTCAGGTTCTCGCCCCGAAGTTGTGATATAAACTGCCGACCAACAGTCAGCAGTGGACGTCCAGGACGTTGAGAACCTGATACTTTGTAAAATAGGCAATTCAATTCAATTTATTTATTTTAAATATAACATATACATTACAAAAACATATTCAATACGTACATATTATAAAAAAGAAAAAAAAATACAGGAAAGAGACTCATGTCAAAGTAGTCAAAGAATCCTGCTCCGGAAAACCCCTTCGGATACATGGAACAGATCAATATCCAGAGCGATGTTGTTCAGCATAGCGGTAGCCCTTCCAACAGGCATAACCATAGGCACGTTGGTCCTGAATATCGGAATATGAAACAATCTATGCTGACGCTGTCTTAGGTAATTATCAGGAACATACAAACCAATGCTCATCATAATTTCTGAATTATCGATTACACCGCGCAACAATCGATAAAAATGTGTGGTCAAATACACATTCCTTCTAGTCTCTAAACTATTGTAGCCAAGCATACCCTGGAGAAACTCGGTCGGGTAGAGCCAAGGATAATACCCTCACTCTCTCATGTAGAGATATCTCAGAAACTTCTTTTGGATTTTCTCTATCATAAGAGAGTACTTCAGTTCATGTGGCCCCCAAATCACCGAGCCACTCTCGAGTCTACTTCGCACCAAGCGTAGTTAAGGCTCTCGGGAGGCATCCGCAGTACATGGTCAAGCCAACCGAATCACCTCCGCTTGATGACAGCTGTTACCGGAGTTTGCTGCGAACGTTCTCTTATCACTTCATTCTGTACAACGTCAAACCACCGCACAACCAAGATTCTTCTAAGACACCTATTCTCAAAACTCAGTATTTTGGGCCCTAGTGAGGTGCCACGATTTGCATCCATAGAGGAGAATAGGTGTTATGCAGGCGTTATATAAGCGGCATTTGGTTTTCACTGAGTAAATATCCGATCTCCAGATAGCCTTCATACTGTTGAATGTGGCGCCTGCTACTGCTAACCACACTCCCAGTTATTTTTGAAAGCTGCCATTTTCGGTAACATATACTCCAAGGTATTTGAAACTCTCGACCCTTTCGATGATTTGGTTTGACAGTCAAGGGATTTTGGGCATCAAGGCATGAAGTATTACACAGTACATGCGATATTAATTATTAGCGTGTCTCTATGTTTGTATTTTTTTGATACATAAGGAAATTCAGGGTTTTTTATTATTTAATAATAGACTGACCCAAAAATATTTTTTTTCAATTTTCATAAATCGTATTATCAGTGTTACGATTTTTTTAAGTTACGCATTTATGAAGCGGCTCCGCATGTGACGTCAGAGGTTCTTTTCCGCTTATTATCGATCAGTTCTGCCCATCGGTTCATGTACAGCAAGCAAACCGGAAATCTTCCATAACTCTCTTATCACTTGTTGATTCATATGAACAAGTGACGTCGTTCAGCAGACAGTTTTTTTTTTTTTGCACAGGAATCTTTGCCTTACAATTTAATGCTCCAATTTTTACCGCGCGCAAGAAAACATTTATTGTATCCAATTTTTTGTAGGGCTGAAGTTCCTTGTTATTTCTTGTGGAGCCTGACCACCCAAAAACCTGGTGCCAAAAGTACGGCATACAAATATTAGAAATAATTTTCGAAATCGCAGAAGTTCCGGCATAGAAAATTTCATTCTGATACTTTTTCTTTAAAAAAACAAAATCCGTTCAATATTAGAGTTTGTCCAAATATTTGTAGACAAAAGACTGGATTTCACGACCTCGGGAGTCATTAAGATTAACAAATTACGACAACATAAGTCAAATAAATAACAAAAGTCTACGATGTATGCAAGAAAAGCGATTTGCTTATGAATGTTGATAAATCGAAAGTTATGGTTTTTGAAAGGGATGAAAATATAACTAAATGTGAGATCAGTGTGAACGGAGATATTCGGAATCAGGTAGAAGAATTTGTGTACTGGGAAGTATGTTTACTAGGGCTGGAAAGGAGGGTAAGTGCCGGGAATAGGGTGAACGGTGCACTGAAATCTACTTTGGCAAACAAATGTTTATAGCAGGAGACTAAACTAGCAGTTCACAACGGAGTTCTAGTGCCAACTCTAATGTATGGAATTGGAAAAATGATGATGAAAGTAGGTTGAATGCTATCGAAATGCGATCCCTCAGGCGAATGTGTGGTAAAACGATGTATGATAGGTGCAAAAATGTCGAGATCCGTGAAGTGTGTAAGGCTGAGACACGCCTTATCGACAGAACCAAGAAAGGGGTGCTGCGTTGGTTTGGACATGTAGAGCGAATGGACAGCGAAAGAACGGTTAACAGGATCTACGATGCGAATGTTGATGGACACAGAAAACGAAGAAGACCGAGAAAGACATGGCACGACCAATTTCATCCCTGTGTAAGTTGTTAATTAACAATAACAATAAATCCGTTCAGTTTTGGGGTCCCGAAATCGGAAATACGAGACCTCGATTTTGTTGATGTAAGTTAGACATAATCAGAGTGACGGAAAAATATATTCAAGTATTTATTCATTAAATTGCTCTCCCACCGCGTATCCCAACAACATGGATATTCACAGAACGAGTGGATCACGATTCTGATATTTTGTATTTTTTCTAACTGGTCGCGGTACGTAAGTATTAAATGTCAAATAAAATTTCGCAGATAATTGGACATATATTTATAATATAATAGGTAAACAAATTTTTAAGTTAAATAATAGGGTATTTTCACATTTTTTACTCTATGGATGCATGAACAGGCACAATGAAGTATTTAAGTTTAAATAAACTTTTAAATCAGTATGTATTTCACGTCCGCGAATCGAACACAGGGCCTCAATTCGGGGGTTAAGGGTCATAAGGGCGAAACTACAAAAACACAGTTTTGAGACAAATGATAAAACAGTTTTCAAAAAATAATACTGTCTTTTAAGGGTAACAAATAAAGAAAATAAAAAATACAGTTAATAGAGCATAAAATGTTTTAGAGTTAAAAATATGAAACTACGCTTTCGTCTATATGACCCTAACTTGCGCTTACATGAGTAAATTAACAAAATGATGTAAAAGGTGTTTTATTCTTCTGACTTTAAACAAAACGCTTCATTTGTAGTTTCACACAAATTTAACTAGGTAACTACTTATAGGATGAGTTTCATCTTTTTGTCACTAACAGGATATTTTGTTTGGATATCAGATTAGTACTTAACACAAAACAGCATTTTTTGTAGTTTCGCCCTTATGACCCTAAGCCCCCGAATTATGAACGCTTGTGTAAAGTGGCCACTTAAACCACTAAATGACAGGTCATAAGCCCTGTAAATGCATATAATTACATATTTCCTTATCAAAAATGTTTTTCTTCTCTGCTGCAACTAACTGAGACCTAGATAACCCCGAGGGAGGAAATCCAGTCTTTCTACAAACATTTGGACATGCTTAAAACATTGTTGTATCGCGACTTGTTTAGCATTCATGGTAGAAGATACAAAAATGTGTTTTTGTGGATTACTCAAAAATGCCTTTCTAAAAATTGTAAAATAATGTTCTCCTCACAACAGTAATATGTCGATTAAATAAATCAATAATTTCATTATGATACAATCAAACTGAAATTAACATTGAACAAATCCAGAAATGCGAAAGTAGTTAAAAATTACGTACACATTTGCTGTTTAATCGAAAATAATGACCATTACGTCAGTTGAATTTGGTTTTTTTATTTCTGACCGGAGGTTATCTAGTCAAAGTTCATTACAACCTGTATTTAAATCTAAAAAAATGTATTGGTTATTTACATCAGTGATTTCTAGGTCACTATGCCTTTATAATGCCGTTTATCATTTTACGTCAATCAGACCCGATTCGCCTACCTTGAACTATCAACAATTATGAATTAGCAGTGGAAGATTCTATAGGTTACTAAGTTCCGTGGTGTTACGTCTATAATATGTAATATTTGTTTCGCATCCAGTAAATAAAGTTGCTCTCTACCAGACGAAATTTGATCCTAATTGCGATGTTTCTATTCAATAATTATTATTAAATGTTCGTGCGGTTTTTTTTAAATAAAAAGCAATTGCTAACTCTTATGTGGCTGTGACGTCACACTGATCGACATGGGACACAAAATTTGATATGTCTCTCTTATTTTTTGAAATGACGAACTCGTATTTTTTGTAATACTCAAATTAACGTTTTCACGTCGGATTTGGAAAGTAAAATTTGCATCTCTATGCTGAATGTTAATACAAAAAATATTTATCCTTGCTACTCGAAGAATGAATGACCGCTAATTCAGTAACACATCCGCATAAGAGAGAGCACGAAGATAGAATTAATAACAAGGAAGACAGAGACGATGTTCTTTGGCGGGTGTTGTGTAAAACATATTCAGTCTCCAGTCGGTTGATGACGGTGATATGCTGAACGCATAAAAACTGAATCATAAATACGCCACTCATTTTACGCACGCGCGTAAAATGAGTGGCGTATTTATGATTTTTAATTTATTTTGCTATAACAGGGCTAAATTATATGTTTATTTGCATTCATTATGGAAAAGGAATTATTAAACAGCATGTCTCCGTGTTTTTTTTTCAAATGTCTGAACTTAAAAATATTACGTCTTTTACTAGTGGTAACACGATGTTACATCACCGCGCGCAAAGGGATTATTTGCCACAGTATTTTAAGAGTTAGAGAGGCACTTGTGAACTTCTGGAAATCTGTAGATAAATTCAGGACACAGCAAAACATACGAGGGCGGATTGAAAATGAAGCTACCTAAGTAGGAAAAAAACATTTGTTTTTTTCAAAAACCATTTATTTCTCAACATAGTCTCTTTTTACTTCGACACACTTAGTAAGACGATATTCCAACTTTTTTATACCATCTGAATAATGCGATTTCGGGAACCTCTCAAAATACGCGTTAGTTTCGGTAATCACTTTTTCGTTTGAGCTGAATCTTTTTCCTGCGAGCCATTTTTTCAGGTTTGGAAACAGGAAAAAGTCACTAGGAGCTAAATCTGGACTATAAGGTGGATGATCAACCAATTCGAAGTGTATTTCACGTAATTTTAGCATCGTATCTAATGCTGCGTGAACCGGTGCGTTGTCTCGAAGAAAGAGATTTTTTTTCTTCTTTAAATGTGGTCGTTTTTCCTTGATTGCATCATTCAATTGATCCAATAATGCACGATAATACTTTCCTGTGATTGTGGATCCTTTTTTAAGATAATTGATGAGCAATATTCCAAGTGCATCCCAAAATACAGTGGTCATAACCTTGCCAGCCGATTTCACTGCCTTTGCCTTCTTCGGAGCACTCCACCAGCTTCCACCCATTGTTTCGATTGATTTTTGGTTTTAGGTGTATAGTGGTGCACCCACGTTTCATCAAAAGTTATTAATCAACTCCGAAAATCAACAGGATTACGCTTTATCATGTCCAAACACTGCTGTGAAGTGGTCTCTTGATTTCGTTTTTGTTCGACACTGAGCAAACGCGGCACCCATCTTGCCGATAGCTTTTTCATATGCAAATGTTCATGCAAAATATTGAACACACGTTCATATAAGATGTTTACCATTTCAACAATCTCACGCAACTTTATTCGGCGATCATTCATTACTATATCGAGGATTTTCTTGATATTTTCTTCAATAACAACCTATTTGGCCTTACTATTGATGGTATTGTTGCAGTGCTTGTTCGGTCACGTTTAAATTCAGCAATAAAATATTTTACCATGTAATCTGACGAAACAGATTCATCGTAATGTTTATCGATCTTTTCTTTTGTCTCTTTCACCGTTTTCCCTTTCATATAATAGTGTTAAATCACTGCATAAATTCGCTTTTTTCCATTTTTAAAGAAACACAAAAGTTGTTTACCTCAAACGACTACAACAAATAAATTAATAGATGAATTTGGGTGACATTTTAACAGCTGCCGTTTGACAGATCGCAATTTGGAAAAAAAAAACTTTTTTATGTTTGTGTTGCCATCTAGCGCGCTAGGTAGCTTCATTATCAATCCGCCCTCGTTCAGACGCGATCAGCGGGAAGGATTAATAACCTTGGCCCTACCACTCACTCGAAGCTAGCACAAAGAAACTTTACCTTCCTGGCTCCGAAATTTTTTAATCAACTTCCTGCAGCCATAAAAAACTCCACAAGTGCCAATGTGTTTAAGAAAAATGGTTGCAAATGGTTGCTGCACATCGATAGGGACGAGGTTGTCAATTTTTTTATTGTTCGTGATTAGCAATTACCAAAAATTGACAAATCTGCTTTCCTTCCGTACTTTTATTTGCTTTTTATATATCTAGATATTTTTGTTTTTTTCATTATGCATTTTTGTATTATTTAATTTAGTACTCAATCTTATTTGGCATATTACTTATTACTCCTATTTCTTACAATTGTGTAGAGTGAGTTTATAGAAGCCATATCTCAATTATCGTTTTATATATATATTATTTTTTCTGTTGATTTCAATGATACTTTTATTTAGTCTTTTTTTCGATACTTCTATTATTATTATTTGTTTATTTAAATACATAAGTTTATTGTACATTATTTGAGACATAAGTCCCAACTCCGTGGGACTAAAAGTCCTGTGTTGAGATGGGACTAGCAATTAGTTGACACAGACACATGAGTATATCACCACAAATATAGGATCAGAAACACAAAAATAATTTTTAAAAAACATGTATATGGCACATCAATATGGTAAACGATAAACTCAAACATTCGGAAAATCATCAAGGAGTTTCCCACTCAAATCCCCCACACTAAGGAAAATCCTGTCTTTAACTACTTTCTTGAAAATAGTTTTTGTCCTTGAGAGTTTAATACGCTCTTCCAAAATATTGAACACTCTCATTGCGATACATAAGAGATGCCTCTGAGCAAAAGTCGTACGGGTTTTGGGTATGACATAATTCATGCTAAATTTTACTATTATACTGTAATTTTGGATATTTGATTATGTATGAATCTAAATTTAATAATCTTTTTTAAATTGCATCTTTTTTTGGATTGTTATTATATTGCATCACATGTCAATATATTTTAACCTAGTAAATTTTACTATGTATTTTTTATTGTTAATTATTATGGCTTGACACGGGCACAGCCTAAAAAGCCTTGATAAGTTCACTTATATTTAAACGAGTGTAAATTATATTTAGATATTTTTTTAATTTCGCCTTTTTTTCATAGATTCATAGCTGAAAGCCTTCGGTATAATTTTTAACTAAAAATTTGATGCTTTTTTGAAAAAACGAAACAATCGACGAAAGAATACGAAGGTGACACAATTTACATTCTTCTTTTGCAATTTCCCAAAAAGTTGATTTTTTTAGATGAGTCGTTTTCGTCCTAAAGGTGCGATATTATATTTCTAATTGTAGAATAAAATAAAACAGAAAAAAAATATTATGTATTTTACCAGATTTATTGATTTTAATAACAGCCAGATCTAATATTAAATGAAACGTCATACACAAATGCGGAATGTATGAGGTGACATTCATTTTGATGACATTTTGAGATCATGAAATTTTTAGAAAGTGATTATTACAGTTTTTTGTATTAAACCGGCATGGCTGTTTTAAACAGAACATAGAATCGACCTTCCTAAATTCGATAACATCAAAATCTTTGATCGGGTAGTGGTCCCGTGGCTAGTGTCTCGGACTCACGGCTCAAAGGTCCATAGTTCAGATCCCACTCTAGCCCAACTTGATCCCATTTTCTAATAGTGAGTTATTTACAACTCGTTGAAAATGGCCTTCAAAATGAAATATTTTGGTAAATTATAAGAACGCAAATAATTCGTTTTATTATTTTTTTTTTTCTGAATTGTGGACTGGCTGCTTTCTGCATAACTACGTTCAATTGTATGTTTCTTTGTTGAATTACCTCATAAAAAAATAGGGCATGGGCCACTGAATTACAAAAATTTGACACTCAAATCAAATACACATGAATCCAAAATAAATACAATGAATTTTGCTGTATAAATGAATCGATGAAGATTGTTTTTTACCTTCGTATTAGTGTTTGTCCCTGGGAATGGCACCAGAGGTGGTTCATAGTTGTATCCCTTATTCGGGGGAAGATACCCCTGTGGAGCGGACAATACTGAGCCCAGAACTCCGCACACTACAGCCAACGCTAATCCAACCTGCAAAAATAATATTATTTGTTTTTAAATCTTGAGAAAAACACATCGCACCCCGGGAATAATAACAACGACAACAAACCACAACGCCGTTTCCCCGAAAGGGTAGGCAGAGAGGATAGAACGCCACATCACTCTATCTTTGCATACAGATCTTGCTTCCTCTACATTCATACATCTTCTCATGCACGCGCGTCGGTTATTTCGACTTTTGACATGTCCATCTTCAAGTTTTGTTAAATTTAATCATGCCATGTCTTTCTCGGTCTTCCTCGTTTTCTGCATCCATCAACATTCGCAATGTAAATATTTTTAGCAATTCTTTCGCCGTCCATTCGCTCTACATGTCCAAACCAGCGCAGGGCTCCTTTCTTGATTTTGTCGATAGTGCTTATCTCAGCCTTACATAATGTACGGATCTCAACATTTGTGCATCTATCATACATAGTTTTACCACACATTCGCCTGAGAGATAGCATTTCTAAAGCATTCAACCTACTTTCGTCCCTGTTTTTCCAAGTCCATATTTCGCTCTCATACATCAGGGTCGGGATCAGGACTCTATTGCGAACTGCTGATTTTGCCTCTTGCGACAAACATTTATTTGCCAAGGTTGATTTAAGTGCACCGTTCACTCTGTTCCCGGCACTCACCCTCGTTTTAATATCATTCTCAGTCATTCCATATCTAGTAAATATACTTCCCAGATACACAAACTCCTCTACTTGTTTTAGTATAATTCCATTCACAGTGATTTCACATTTAGTCATACTTTGATTTCTTTCAAAAACCATCACATTCGATTTGTCGACATTCATCACAAATCGCCTCCCTCGCATACATCGTAGACCTTTGTTACCAAGAGTTGCAGTAATGAAAATCGTCATCGGGTTGTGGTCCTGTGGCTAGTGTCTCGGACTCACGGACCAAAGGTCCGTGGTTCGAATCCCACTCTACCCCAACTCGATTCCATTTTCTAATAGTGAGTTATTTACAACTCGTTGAAAATGGCCCTCAAAATTAAATATTTGGGTAAATCATAAGAACACAAATATTTCTTTTAAAAAAAAAAAATGTTTTTTATATTTTTCAATTATTTAGGAAAAACAACAGTTTTTAAATAAGAAAAAAATTTATAAAAATACTACATATATCCAATTAAAGTTTTGAGAAAAAAACATATAAAATGGTCGGACTTATCATGCGAGTATTGAAACCATTTAAACATGCAGAGACATATGAAAATCTTTATAAAACATTTGTTCGTCCCCAGGTAGAATACTGTACTCCTATTTGGTCACCTTACTATAATGTTAGTATTAATAAACTAGAAAGGATCCAACAAAAAATCTTTAAACAGGTCGAATACTGGTTAAACCTTAACTTCTCTAACCATGCTGAAAGTATGCAGTACCATGGAATAAACTCTCTTAAAAATCGAAGAATAATGTTAGAGCTGTTATTTTAATACAAATCAATAAATATTAAAATTGATTCCCGTAATCTACTTGAAAGACTTCCATTCCTTGTGCCATCTAGACCGACAAGACAAAGTCTTCTGTTTTACACAGATAACGCGTCAACAAACTATTTGAAACAATCTACAATACCTAGAATATGCGACTAATATAACAATTTATCAGGGGCGAATCGTCAAAATAAGCGGTTATGCACAGCTTACCATTATATTTGACTTTTAATAATAATATTTTATAGTAACCATGTTTATGGGAAAATAAATAAAATAATTGTTATTTATTATAAATCACCATATATATATTTCGACAAAAAAAAATCTATGAAGTGCGCCTAGCGCCAACGTCCAGCCCATTCTCACTGAACGACGAAACTAGACGATTACCTCAGCTTATTCTTCCATACAAAAAAGTACACTGTATTTTTTGTCTTTAACCCAAGTCGGCTTTTTTAGTACTAAAACAAACTTGCAGATTACAAATATTATTAGAAGATTCTCTATTTGGAAACTAGTATTTCGAACATTATTTCCGAAGGACTATTTTTCTTTGATAAGATACCGTTGACATATTATGTATCACATAAGACAGGTGGCGTTCGCAGTGGCCGTTTTAGGCATTATTCATTTAAAAAGAAATCGGCCAGTGCTCAAGTCTTGACAGTACCACGACAGTATTGTCAATGACAGATCATAATGGAAATATCTGCTGAATGTTATTGTGGTATTTGTTAATAAACTTTTGTACAAGTTTAGTATTGTATTAAAATAGTGTCGAATAAAGCTACGTATATCGCGTGGTTAATAATAATTGTTGTTTGAGTTGATTTTTACAGAACCACATAAAAAATAGTCCTATATAATAACATTACTTACATGTTATGTAGGTACTTATATTTAGTACAAATTAATGAACATTTTTTATAGATTACCAATAAAATAAATCACGGCTCGCCACTGCAATTTATTTACCGAGGCTGATATTTTTTGTGACAGTGTATGTAAATTTCGGTCAAAAATCATAGAAATATTGAGAGAAGCGGATATTTAACTTTATTATTATAATACATATTTTTCATTTATTTTCTTTTACATTTGTTATATTTAACATAATTTAAATTATTGCATTAATGTAAACCATTTTTTTTGGTGTGTGCATGAGTGTCCTACACTTAATATACAAAGAAATTGTCAATATTTGTGTACATACTGTTTGTTTACCAAATAAAATAAAATAAAGTTTTTCACAAATATAATGACAGAACATGTGACACAATAAAGAGGAAAAATAATAAATTATGGGCCTTACATGTAAATCGTAAGAAATTGACATTGTTAAGGACATATTTATGCATAGAAAATTATCATAAAGAAAAACAGAAAGACACAATGGTATTTAGTAGCTTGGTAGGAGTGGAAGCGGGAGAGAGGTGTTTATAATTAATTTGATTCAGTGATCGTTTGAAAGAAGACAACTTGTTATCAAAGAAATCAAGACTGGTATGTTTGTTGGCAGACCTAAGAATTCTGGGCAAGGGGAATGAAAACCATAGTTAGTTCTATGGTTATCGGTATAACAAAGCTAGTTTTGTCTGAGGTTTCTAGTTGGGATATTTAATTTTATTGAGCTCAGTAGTTCAGGCGCATCAAAGAGTGAGTTGAGAATTTTAAATAGGACTAGAAGGTCGGATTTATTTCGACAGTCTTGAAGAGAATATGAAGAAGATATGGACCATCGATAAAATAGTTTAAAATTTTGAAGATGAAAGACAGATCAGAAATGCTTCTAATAATGATTCCTCATAATGATTATTAATTATAGTAACACATTAGCAATGCTCCATTAACTATAGTAACACTCAAATAATTGTTTAATGAGTTACGCAATGCGACTAATGGATACCCACTTTTTTGTTTGTTTTACACTCCCGTCAAAATTATTGTTATCATCTTTAAAAAATAACACACATTTTTTTAAATAGCTGTATTTCAAAAAACCAACCGCTTTTGCGTTTGCTCGTTTGAAATATTACGAATTACTATAAAATGATAAATTTTATGAATGTTTCGACACAAAAATTTTGAAAATGAATTCGTTTCAAATTTAGTACACTCAAACGTCCGGTTCCGTTTCGAGAGACACCGGCGTAAAAAAAATAATTTGGTAATGTATCCAAAATAAAACAAGTTTATTGGATTATAATTCTACTTTATTTTTTATAAAATATACAAAGAAATTGTGACGCGTTTCGTCTTGTTAGGACATTTTCAAACAAAAAAACTCTCCTATAATCCAATAAACTTGTTTTATTTTGGATACATTACCAAATTAAATATGGAATTCTACCAATTGTCTGCATACACAATAAGTAAAAAAAATTGGCGTAACATGAACACAAATGTAATAGAAGTTACAAGGTTAGGTTCTGTGTCAAAATTCTAAGAATAATCTAACATGTTTATTTAATACATATCCTATATATATTTAAATAAATTATAAATGCATTTTAGTACAGTTTAAATTCGTTTATAAAATAAATAATAATATCTTAATATAAATAATGTTTTTTTTTATAATAAATACTAACCAACTAGTTCGTCGGTACTAAATGAAATTCCCACACTTTTTTGAAAAAAGCATCCAATTTCATTTGCTTCGATTGTTACTTCCTTTCTTGCAGAATCATAGCATAAACTACAAATATTTTAATCTTCTTTTAATTTTAATAATAAAAAAAACATATATTCATGTATTTTTATTTTTCTTAAAAATAAAATGAAAACCAACTCAGAAATAATTTCACACAAACAATAGGCTGCTCGCGTACACGGTAATAGAATAAAACCACGTGTAAAAGTGTGTCTGCTATTAGAATCGCGGCGCCTACTGTCACCTGGTGTCGGCCAAACCGGGGAATCCCACGCCGGCAGCAACCGTCCTAATTGTAAATGAGCGTAAATCGAACCGGCGCAAAACGACGTTTACGCGTATTCGGAGATTTTTGCTATATGTATAATAAATTGGGTGTTTTAACATAAGTTGTGTCCTTTGTTACAAATTTACAAATGAGCTTTGCCGTTCAATTAAACGCCCTCTTATCGCGTGTACGAAAACATTTTTCATATTTAATTTTCCATAGCACTGAAATTCCTCATTGTTTACGTTTTTCGAGTCATCTTGCCGTAAAACGGCTTTCATAATGAAGGTTGGATCAAAAAATATACTGAATATTTGGATTGATACTTTTAGTAAGTAATTGTGAGAGCCTATTATTTTCCTAGACTGGCACACATGTTTATAAATAATCACTAACCGACAATGATTTTGTTACGTGAACTATTTTCACTAATTCTAAAGGAATTTTCTGCCAAATCAGAATGTGTCCGTCACTCTTTGTTTTTCTTAGTTTAAAAAAAAAAAATCTCCCAAATTGACATATCTCGCTCTTCATAGATATTTAATTTACAGAATTTCTATTTTTTGTAGCTTAAAAAAATATATATCTTTAACCGTGCACTTTTATGTAACAGCGTATTGGTGAAGATAAATCTGATTTTGGACAATAATTGGGCAACTCGAGGTTTCTCGACAATGATTCATTGAACGTAGTTATGCAGAAAGCAGCCAGGCCACAATTTCTAAAAAAATAGATATTTGTGTTATCGGGTGCAGTAAGGTCAATTCTATGTTCTGCTAAAACAGCCAGCCAAAAAACTGGAATAATTCGCTTCTGAAAATAGCGTTCATCACAAAAACGGCATGTTTCAATTATTTAGAAAAACTGTTATTTTTTTAAACGCCTTCACGAAACAGCTTTATTTGTGAAACTGTAACTGTTATTGTAATTTTTATAAAAAAAACGAAATGCCCACCTTTAGTGTGATCGGCGATTTTTAAGATTATTTCAGGGCAAAAATGACGGACGCCAGCTGACGTCTCGCGGCTTTTGGTTTACGACTTTTTGACGAAAAACCGGACCGCATTGATGTCCAATACCGTATTCACCGGACTTGACCCCTTGTGACTTCGAAACTTAGAAACAAATACAATTATTGATATTTTTGCATCCTTTTAAAAAATATTTTCTATTAAAAAGGTCTTGCAACTTGAATTATAAAAATAATTATAAAAATTAAAAGTTCGCACAGAGGCACTTCTTACATGTTGGTCGTCCAAAATCTTTCAATCTTCTAACAAAGGAACTACAAAACAGTAAATCACTGGTACAGTTAAAAGTAGGTTTGAGGTCTTGGATTAGCATGGAAGGAACACACTCTTTAAAAAAAAAACATGTTTTTGTAATATCAGCATATGTTTTGGTTTTCTTTTTCTTTTATTTTCTTTTCATGGTCATGTCATACCATATTTATATGCTATAAACTTTTTAATAATTAAAAAAGGAATGGCCCACGCTCAGACGCTGAAGACTTTGTGGGCATTTTTTCCAATTTATGTTATAGCTTAATTTTAAGATGTATTTTTCCAAAGTGTATTTTTGTAATTATATTTCTATGTAAATAATATATTTATTTGTACTTTTACACTGTTTGTGTTCTTTTTTTTATACGGAATAATGTTCCCTCACTGGGGTGTCCCGTGCCGAGGGAAACATTTTACAAAATGTGAAACATGCCTAAGATTAGCTATTTAACAATATTAACAAACAAAATAATATCAATAAAAAAAACGTAAATAAACCAATTAACCTAATTAAAATTAACATAATAAACAATAAATAACAAAAATATTCATAAAAAAAAAACAATTTAAATAGACTGATTTAAAAAAATTCATAAACGGTGCATACATTTTACATATTTGTCTTGATCCACTCATCGATCCGTGCGCAACCCACCTCCACTATCTATTTCTTATTAGCAATTTTATATTGTGAGAACTTACTAATTGTCCTTATGGATAATGGAAGTAGATTGTACACTTTAACCGAGTAGTAGGTCAATCCTCTTTGACCGAAGGTTGTAATTATTTTTTTATATTTTTGCAGCATCAGGGTGGAGTGTCTAGTAACTCTTGTATTTGTAACGGAAGGTAGAGAATAATGTTTACGTGCGTATAGTAACAATGTATGGAATTTTTTATATATAACTTTTATTTTATTGGTTGGTTGGGAGAAATTTACATTAAGCAATAAGCCCGCTAATGTAAAATTAACATTATACACAAAATGTAAAATAAATTGGTGCTGGCTGGTTTATTTGCTTTTTTATAAATACCAAACTTGATACAGTGATTTGCTCAAATAATGTACATGTGTGTTCATATTCAGTAAATTTTCTCATCATTACAATTATTTCTGAACAAATATTTAAGTGTTTCAGCTCGTTTAGAAATATAATAAAACATTAAGGCACGGATTCTTTTAGAGCATTAGCCTACTTAGAAAAATTCAATTAAATGTTACAATTAGCCAACTGGAAAATGAATCAAGGATCCAATTTGAGCAATTTGAATAAATTCTTAAAACAATATCATGAATTGATTGTTGATGATGTGGCGCCTCCGTCATAGACAATCCTCAAGGACCTACCGAGGAGCGAAACCACATAAGCGAACGCAGCTCGTCAAGTTACCAGCCTGCGGTTCGATGCCCAGCCGGAAGTAGAGGGAGACAAGAACAAAGGCTATAAAAAGCGCGAAGTTCAAGGCCCGTTCTTCTCTCCTTGTCCGAAATTCAACTGCAGTGCTTCCTCACATAAAATTAGTCTTCTATAAAACACGCGTTAGAAGTAAATTTGAGTTAAGTTAGATTTTATTGAATGTCTAATAAAATATCTTTGTATTACACGCCAGTTTCTTATAAAATAAATAGTGTTATCCATGTAAGTAAGCCGTTCTTATTTCTTGTGTGATAAAATATATTTATATGAATCCTTTTCCCCGCCACCTTCTGAAAAGAACGTAGTAGGGTGTTGAGCGAGAGGTCATAAGGCACCGACGGGACCGATTGCAGGCTCCAACAGGGGCGCGAGGCCCCGAACGGATGGATGCGGGTAAAAAGGAAGATAGCCTAATCCTACCTCACGCACACGCCTGTGAGTACAAACAGCGTGTAAAGAGGGACCCCAACAGGTAAGCAAAACGCAATACACCCACAATGACAATGAAAGACTGATTGAACGCATTAACAAAGCTGGGAAAATATTGCTTATTATAATGTTAATTTCTTTTTGCAATATTTTTAAACATTATGTGAATTTTCGATAAATGAATTGTAATCCTGTACCGTGGGATGAAAACGATTTAATAGCAACACTCACATACAAAACAAAATAATATATTATTAAAAAAATAGGAGTTGATTATTTTTGCCTTGCTTATCATGTACAAGGCTCATATCGTCGGGCCAATGCCAAAATCGCGAATCTACATTTTTCCTATTTTGAGTTTAATATACCGCGTTTTAAATTTATTTCAACAGAGATAGAAAATCTTAATCGTCGTGATGCTGATCCTAAGCTCTTTTGAGTAATGAGTTTGCTGACCACTGTCCCAGTATGAAACAGTCAGCGATAGTGGTATAATTGATTTAAAAGTGTATAAATTACAACATGAATTTGCCGATTATTCGCACGCAGCGACTTGCAAATCAATACAGTGATGATTTAGATTTATTTTATACCACGCCGCTGATGATCAAGTCCTGTGTTTTGAAAAAGAATTAACAATTTAAAATTCAAATATGATTAGTTCGTTACTTTTGCTTTTTACTCTTGTGTGTATACTTGTTTTTTAAATTTAAATTTATTTCAACGGAGAGGGAAAACATTTTTGAGAAGGTAATATGGAAGTCTAGGCATTTACAGGGCTTATGACCTGTCACTGGCTGGTTTAAGTGGCCACTTTACAGACTGTGTAACATTCACCATTCTGCCCGTGTTTGAACATCCATATTTCCTCAACTCTTCTATCTGTTGACTTTTGTGAAGTAAAAGAGCTGAAAACTTTATCACGCGGGTGAGATTCATCCGGCTGAACCAAATCGCCTACTAGGCAACGCCTGAAAACAATTTTTAATTTTGTCTACTTCTTCTTTTACCAGGTCGTTAATTCAACAATGTTTGATTATGTCTAAATGCTTGCAGACTGGCTGGATTTTCTCCTCAGGGAGTTATTCATTATACTCAAATATTTTTATTTGCAGAATGGTGAATGTTACACAGTATGTAAAAAAGCACCAAGCCAAAATTTTGCTGTTTTGACTTAATGATGCGATTATACTGTTGAAAAAATACTCTACTATCTGCACAATCGCACCGAGTCCTAGCTACACTACAAGTCGAGATGTTTTCTTTAATAAGTTAGTTTAGAGACTAAAAGGAATGTGTATTTGACTACACATTTTTATCGACTGTTGCGCGGTAGATCGATAATTCTGAGATTATGATGAGCATTGTTTTGTATGCTCCTGATAATTACCTAAGACAGCGTCAGCATAGATTGTTTCATATTCCAATATTCAGGACCAATTTGCCTGTTGGAAGGGCTACTGCTATGCTGAACAACATCGCTCTGGAAATTGATCTGTTCCATGTATCCGAAGGGGTTTTCCGGAGCAGGATTCTCCTACTACTTTGACATGAATCTCTTTCATGTATTTTTTTCTTTTTTATAGTATGTACGTATTGAATATATGTTTGTAATGTATATGTTATATTTGAAATAAATGAATTGAATATAAAATAAATCCGTTCGGGGAAAAAACACCGAAGGACAAGGGACGCCGTACTGGTGGGCTATCAATAACAATATTTCCGATGTATTCAGCGGAGCTTATGGAACAGTACTGACTTGAGAAAAGGTGAGATTGTTGGTCGGCGATATGATATCCTGGAGATGTCTAGTAAGTGACGTCAACATGATTCACTCAGGGGCAAACGTGGCCATTATTATTTTCTGTCTTTTCTCTTTTTACTAATTAATTTATTATTATTATTATTATTTTATTTTATTTTATTATTTTACATATTTATTACAGCAATATACAAGTAATTATTTATACAACAAATTAATTCAGTAGTAAAAGTAAGCAAACATATTTTTTATTTTTGCTGTTGGTTCATTTAAACTGCCTAACTAGGGATAGCTTCCCCGTTCTAAGGCAGTAAATTATGTATTTTATAATGATATTTAAAAGTATTTACAGTTTTATCATAATGTGTGCTTTTTCAGTCTTAAAGGTAAACAATGAATATCCAGAGAAAACATAAATAATACTAAAATCTCTATATCCTAAGTCCCAAGTCATTACTAGTAAAACAAGCAACCAGCTTACGTCCTTCTACATCGGACGACAAATTCTCTGACTCCCTCCGACCAATATGGATTAAGAATGCAGTCAACACCTTCCTCAGCCTG
This sequence comes from Micrasema longulum, assembly GCF_059751315.1. NCBI lineage: Eukaryota > Metazoa > Arthropoda > Insecta > Trichoptera > Brachycentridae > Micrasema > Micrasema longulum. Next base: position 27,361 of record NW_028277967.1, read on the forward strand.
GCAATCCTACCACATTTCTACGAAACTGGGATAAGGTTATATACCCTCGGGCCTATATAATATTGCTGCCTTTGAGCCAAAAAAGTATTGACTCCTCTCTGTAGAATCAGATCCTTATTGGAGTGTTTAGTATTATGAACATGACAAACCCTTGCGTATTTTTCTTACTCAAATTACGTCAAATAAAAAAAATAAAAAATTAAAGACTGTTCTCACAGCGGGTTATATGTTACTAGAGTTGCCGAATTCGGTACGAAAGTTATTAAAAGATAATTGATGACACTAACCAAGATAGCTTTAATGATCGTATTTACTATTAGAACCTTACTTAATTACCTTCACACAGATAATATTCTCAAATTAGGTAAAGCGTAGATTGCAAAAACTGTGCTGTAATTATGTGAACTAAAAACCCTATTGCACAAGTTGGTAGTTAGCAGGTTCGGTAATCTGAGGCGAACTGTGACTTCGCTAGGTTAGCTTGAGTCAGTCGGTAATTCGCAGAATGATCAAGGACAAAAAATATATACCATGGAGTATTTATTTATTTATTTATTAACGGACATGAATGACCAGAATCTTATGCGGATTGCGAAGGTTAAAGATCTAGGCATCACTTTTGTGAGTTCCCTGACATTTCATGATCAGATCGAAACAGTTTGTAGTAGTTCATTGAAGATGTTAGGATTCGTCTTGCGTACTGCCAGGGTTTTTGGTAGTACACGAGTACTGAGAATTCTTTATAACTCGTTGGTGCGAAGTAGACTCGAGAGTGGCTCGATGATTTGGGGACCGTGTGAGTTGAAGTACTCATAACAAGTACAGTAGAAAAATTTCTTCGGTTTCTCTACACGAGGGAGTGCGGATATTATCCATGGTTTTATCCCACTGAGTTCCTCCAAGGTATGCTTGGTTACAGCAGTTTGAAGACTAGAAGGAATGTGTATTTAACAACGCGCTTCTTTCGATTGTTGCGCGGTATTATTGACAACCCTGAAATTATGCGGAGCATTAGCTTTTATGTTCCTGATAATTACCTTAGACAGCGTCAGCATAGACTGTTTCACATTCCAATATACAAGACCAACCTGCCAATGGTTATGCCTGTTGGAAGGGCTATCTCTATGTTGAACTATATCACTTTGGACATTGACATTTTTCACGTCTCTGAGGGAGTTTTTCGTTACAAGATTCTCTTACTTTTTTAACATATTATTCTTTGGATATTATGTATGCTTATGTGTTTTTTTTAAATATACTTAGGTAATTAGTTTTACCTAATTATTTCTATATGTATGAATTAAGATATTTCATTTTGTAATGTACATATATATGAATAAATAAATAATAAATGATAATTGTCAATTGGGTTGGCCGATATTTTTTTTTTCTCCGAATTTTGAAATGAAAGTGGCCTGAAAAGTTGCCTTTTAGATTACTCGGAATGCAAAAAATATTTAAAAAATATTTGATAGTATTTTTCATCTGTATATTATATCGAGGCGGTATACTTAACTTCTGTACTATATGTATCTACCTCGGTATGTTCTACCTATTTGTTATCTCGACATCATGTGATCGAAAGAAACCAATGAATGACCGCAACAATTTAGTCCGCGTTCCTTACGCCATTAGCATTAAAAATAGTTCTCATTTATATTTTAAATAGGCTTCTGCCACACTAGGGCTTTGCATCATTTTGGAACAATTTAATAGTAATAAATTCAAGTTTCCTCTCAAACATAACCATAATACACGCTTCACGTCTAATGATGGCTTGGTAGTACCAAAAGTATGTAATAAATATGGAAATAGAACTCTCAAATATTTGGTACCTAGAATTTTTAATTTATTACCAAAAGAACTTAAATTTAACTCACATTGTAACAAGAGCAAAATAAGAGAGTAGCTACTCGATCAAGAGTTTATATATGAATAGTAGCTTAGGTGTAAGTATTTTAATTTTTCATATATTTTCTTGTATTTAAAAAATTAATTTATATATTATTATTTGTATAAACATGTTTATTCTGATCTTTCCGGCTGTTAATTTTTATCTGTTATTCATTGTTTTTATAAATGTAAATAATATTTTTAAGTCAGTATAAATATAATCTTCACCAACAAGCTACAAAAAGTGGCTTGGTGGGATTTTAGTTTTAGTAAAAATATAACAAGTGATTTTTTTTTTTAAATTTTAAATTTTTTAAATGCTATTAAATAAAAAAAAATAAAAATTCTAATATAGAGTAAATTTATTATTTATATATGTAGTTTGAACCGTCGGCGTCGTCGCTTTATTGCAGTATAATTTAGTGAATACATTTTTCATAGTTTTTATTCATATTCATTTAACTAGTAGCTCAATCACAAATAACTATCGACGTGCTAATAAGCGACGTGATAACAATTTCTCACCACGATTGTTTATCGTATTCGCGATCACAATGCAACATACGTGAACACTTAATATTAAATGTCAAAATATTAACGTTTCGCTACGTATAATCCTGCTGCGCAATCACATATTTGAATTTCACCGGTGTAAAAATCGAAAATATTCCAAAACTGCTGATTTTATTCATTTATTTATTATTTATCTATCATGCTGTTTTTTGCATTTAGCCGGTGGTTGGCGAGCCAAATGTCAAGAAAAGCAGTCACCATAATAATTCTATTTTTTTTATTTTTTTTGTATTAGATACTCCTTACTATTTTGCAAATGCCAAATATTGTATATTTTTAATGTAAACGCCGATTTTTAACAGTGAACTGTATTTATTTACGAGGAAAACAAAAATAAACCGACTCGAGCGTTGACTTAGAGATTACACAAGCGTTGACTTAAGACCACGATAACTTAAGGATGTTCATTATTGTTCATTGTGATCGCTCAAATGCTTGGCATGTTTTTCAGCACATTGATAGTTATTTGTGATTGAGCTACTGTACATCTGTTTGTATTTGAAATAAATAAAATAAAATAAAATACTATCAAACGATTAATGACTCATTTGACGAAGCTATTATCCACAATTGTTGAGTTGACATCACGCGCTGAACCACACAGCCACGAAGCGTCAAATTAAAATTTATGGACAGTAATTTTACGCTCGCCTCAGTTGGACACCTGCGTGATTAAGAGTAATTATAGCTTATATCGCTCGCTTTCTGCTCTGGGAAGTGAACCCGGGACCTCCGCTCTTTGACACCAGTCGCGAGTTACGACACCTAACCACAAGACTGCGGTGTTCGGGGGCGCGTGTGAATATGCACCGATTGCATACAAATGAGGCGTGTTTATTTTAATAATATTTCGAGTATGTCCAAATATGCTGGTATGTTTAAATATCCACATTTCCTCAACTCTTCCATCTGTTGACTTTTGTGAAGTAAAATAGCTGAAACCATATAATAAACTAGTCGTCGAGTGATTAACGTGTCTGAAATCACTTTTGTACTTATTATCGATTTTTAAAACTTTTTTTAAAGCCAATCAACAGGCTTTAGTTATCCCTAACAAATTGGAATTAATAAATAATAATTAATCTAAACATTCTTAAAATCTACTTAAATTAACGAAGCGTATAATTAACAAAAGGTATGCATATAGAATAACCTAGGCGGAAATGGCAAGTGCGACATCGCGAGTCAGGAGAGACAACACCGCTTGCTTCTAAAATGCCTGCCCTTGCTGTAGGAACACATCGACAGTACCGTTTAGTGAGATTTCGTTCACTGTTCTAAGGATCCTTGGCAGAGGGGAAAAGATCCGATGTTAGCTTTACAATTTTCCACAGCAAAGACAGGATTGGTACGCTAGTTGCGGCGAGGTACATTAAAGTTTATCTGAGCAAGGATATCAAAGGCATAATATACAGTTGGATATTAATTTGTGCAAGAATATCAAACCAGCCAAAATCCTTCTGAATTCTAAAGTAAAGATATGAAAGTACTCTAGACGATCATAATAGTTGAAAATGAAAGTATTTGATCCGATTCTAAATATTAACGATTTAAAATTTTACGTTGCACCAATTCAATCCGCGTTATATGAATATTATAATTAGGAGACCATATTATAGAATCAAATTCAAGCAAACTACGAACAAATAATTTACACAATGTAATTGCAATTTTTGGACCATTGAATGGCTTAGATATTCGCAAAATAAATCCACAGATTTTGACGCTTTCTTTGAAATATGGTCAATGTGAGGGTTGAAATTAAGTGTGTTATCAAAAAGTATCCCAACATCTCGAATTGTCTCGACGTTCATTAAAATTGTAGCAGATCGTCTACATTGGGCATTGTAGGGTTAAAACATGAATATATAAAAGGAAAAATAAACATAACACGATAAATATATCAACATAAATGTATGTCAGCATAAAAGATATAAAAAAGTCGGTATATTATGAACATAAAATGAGTTAACATCAGATCATTAGCATAAGTAGCTTTTGCAAATTAATCGTTAATCGTTACAGTAGAACATCTAAAAATATTTATAAAGAGATGATCTGAATTCACAGAGACTCGAGTCAAAAATGTCGAGATGAGAGGTACATTCATTTCCTAGTCTGTGTTTGCATATATCCATGTTTTAACCGTACAATGCCCCATGTAGACGATCTGATACATATCGTTAATGGGTGTAAAAAAAGAGATTTCTAAAATGTTTATTACTCGGTGACAAGTGTATAAATAGGTACTAGCCATTATTATTTATTTTCAAAAGTCGTCTATTTACAGGTAAGCTATAAAAAAATATCATATATTTGTACCTACATAGAAGGTACATAATATAATGTAAGTAATATATACTATAAAATGATATTTTTCTAAAGTTATGTGTGATACAACAACTCGCATCCATGAAATCAACTCAAACGACGTAATTTCGTGATATATTTTATTATATATGTAGATATATTTTCCATTACTTTAATACAGTACGCATTAAAAAATAAATAAAAAATAGGACTATGAATTCAGACGATATTAGGTATTCAATTGAAATGTCAACTGACCGAATCGTTCTAGAAATGAATAGTGCTAAAAACGGCGGCGTCGAGCGCCATATGTTCTGCAATATGACGCATGAAAGTAATTATGGTCTTATGTCAAAAGTACCATCTCAAAGAAAAATAGCCCTTAAGAAATAATGTTTTAAATACTGATTTCCAAATCAAGAATCTTCAAATAATTTCTGTAATCTGCAAGTTTAATCTAGGAGAAAAAACCCGCATTACATTCAAAATATAGTATACTTATTTGTATGAAAAAATAAGCTGGATGGCTAGTTTCTTGGCTCACCGCAGGCGCTGGGCGCGCTTTATTAATATTAATATTTATATCAGGATAAAAACACAAACGGTGGAAATGATTCAATTTAAATATTAATTATTTATTTTATAAATTATAACAGGGATGGAGAATACCTCAAATAAGGGAATATGGAAGTCAAGGCATTTACAAGACTTATGACCTGTCATTGGCTGGTTTAAGTGGCCACTTTACACACAGTGTAACATTCACCATTTTGCCTATGTTTGAACATCCATATTTCTTCAGTTCTTCCATTTGTTGATTTTAGTGAAGTTAAAGAGCTGAAACCTTTATTGTTGTGAAGAGATTCATCTGACTGAATTATTTCACATACTAGGCAACGCCTGAAAAACAATTTTTCAATTTTTAAACTTCTTCTTGGACCAGTTGGTTTCATTACAATATTTGAGTTTGTCCAAATGTTCGTAGACAAAAGACTGGATTTCACCCCCTCGGGAGTCATTGAGATTAACTTATTAAAGCGGCCACTTAAACCAGCCAATGACAGGTCATAAGCCCTGTAAATGCCTTGACTTCCATATTCCCTAATTTAAGGTATTCTCCATCCCTGTTATAATTTGTTAATTTTAATGACTCCCGAGGGGGTGAAATCCAGTCTTTTGTGTACGAACATTTGGACAAACTCAAATATTGTAATTATTTAAATGTTTTTCTGTAAATAAAGTTACAGTAAATCATTATTACGGTCAGTCAAATATAATGGTAAGCTGCGCATAATCGCTTCTATACACGGTTCGCCCCTGCGGTATTCTACTGAAAGATTTGGTAGACTACGGTATTTTTACAACTGTACTCAAAACACAAGTGAACGCTGTTCTTCTACAAAACTACTGCGCGTATAGCTCTATGGTCTACACGTAATAAATCACTCCAGAGTAATAGATTAATGTTTAACGAGATTATGTTATGTTTCTCGGGTCTAGAAGATGTCTGCGGTGAACGGAATAGTGAGGTTACTTACAGGTATAATAGTGTGCAGGTATAATGAAAGTAGACAGATCGAGAGACAGGAAAATCGTGCAGATTTGAGACATTATGAGGTTATTTTGTAACGCTTTATAATATATAATAGTCGCTTCTGTTGCAAATTTACAGACATTGTATCATTACATTAATTTATTTTGTTCGTACCTTTAATGATACATACAAAAAAAGTTGTATTTAAGGTGATTCCAAACGAAAATATGCAACTAATTATTCATAGATGGCGCTTTTATATTTTTTTTATTGAAAAATGCCATTTATACGTTCATTTTCAATGGAAATTTTACAAAACTTGGTGTGCTATAAATATGATAAGTCAATTTTTATTTTGTACACCATTTTGTAAAACGGAGCTAAATTATATTGATATAGTTTTTCTTACAATCAATAAAGTGTAAAGTTTCCGCAAACCACGTTTTATAAAATGTCCAATGAAAATAAACGTAAAAATTGCATTTTTCAATAAAAAAACATAAAAGCGCCATCATTGAATAATTAGTTTCATATTTTCGTTAAGAATCACGTTAAGTTATTTTATATTGGCAATTCTTGATGGAATTCGATTGTAACAATGTTCTGAGTACGTCCAAATGTTTGCAGACTGGCCTGGAAGTTATTTATAGTAAAATTTATTGCAACAGAGAGGGAGAACGTTTTTGAGAGGGGAATATGGAAGTCTAGGATGACCTAAGATGACCTAGGATGGTCTAAGAGTGAGGTCGACAGCCGTATACATCAAGCCAGACTTGCATTTAATAAAAGGTCAAAAATAATTGAATCAAATAATATAGACCCAAAATTAAGAATACTCCTAATTAAGACCTATGCATGGAGTATCTTGATGTATGGCTGCGAGATATGGTGCCTATCCGAAAGAGATAAACGGAGACTAGAGGCTTTTGAGATGTGGTCCTATAGAAGACTACTAGGAATTTTCTGGAGAGACCACATTACAAATGAGGAGGTTCTCCAAAGAATCGAAGGTGGAAGGCACCTGCTCAGGACCTTGTCCGAAAGGCGAGCGAGATGGATCGGCCATGTAATACGTCAAGAAGGCCTCCTGCATGTCATAATGGAGGGGATGACCGAGGGGACAAATTCTAGGAGACGCCCACGCCGAGAGTACCCGGAGGACCTATTAAAGGACGTGCGCTGCTCATCATATGTTGACTTTAAAAGAGCCGCAAAAGACAGGGAGGAATGAAGGAGAAGAATGCATGTAATTGCTGCCAGCCAATCCCAGGATTGAGACCAGAGAAGAAGAAGGATGACCTGTCATTGGCTGGTTTAAGTGGCCACATTACACACTGTGTAACATCAACCATTCTGCCAATGTTGAAACATCTACATTTCCTCAACTCTTCCATCTGTCGACGTTTGTAAAGTAAACGAGCTGAAACCTTTATCATGGGGGTGAGATTCATCCGACTGAAACAATTCACCTACTAGGCAACGCCAACGCCTGAAAATATTTTTCTAATTTTTATGTTTTTTTTTTTACATTAGTTAATTCTTGATCATAAGCTCTGTAAATGCCTAGAATGCCACGTTCTTACACCTTCTTCTTAATGGAAAAATATTTACGACAATAGATAAGTTTTTTCACATAGTGTCACTTTATAATTCTCACAAATAATTTCTCTTATAAACCATTGTATCACATCCAAATTCGTTTGTTAAAATGTTCTCAAGTCTCCTAGTGTTTTTGCTTGAAAACACACTAAAGCAATGATAAAATATAATGAATTAAATCTTTTACACGTCTATGATAATATTTACATAGTAAAAACGTGTGATTAGCACGCAATTATTCAACAAGTAAATGAACAATAGAACCAATGTACCATTCAGTTTGCAGGAATTAGAAATAAATATATTGACCCAAAAAAAAATAATAACTTTTTATCATTGAGTATACACATAGGCCTTTTTTTGGTGTACATAGCACAAAGATTTTTTACAGACGTAAACACACATATATACACGGTTTTTTCGGGTCAGACTGTGAAACTTCAGAGGAACATTCCTCATGTCAAGCTTTAAAAAAAATCCAAATAAAATTTTTCCAAAGTGTCATTTAAAAAAAATTAAAAAATAACGATCTTAAAATGGAAAAAAATCTTAAATTTCTTGGACTAGCAGTCTTTTCACAAACCCCTACCTCTCTAAGGGATGCTTGTCCGAAAAATTAAAGATTTACGCCATTTTGAAATCATATATATATTTTTTTTAATGACTTTTTGGATAAAATTTATGAGGACTTTTTAAAAAGTTTACCATGCGGAATGTTCCTCTGAAGTTTCGCGGTCTGGCCTTGAAAAACCCTGTACAATAGATTAAACATAATAGATTTGTTGCAACAGTAGGAAAACATTTTTGAGAATCGAATATGGAAGTCTAGACATTCACAGGGCATTTGACCTGTCGTTGGCTGGTTTAAGTGACCACTTTACACACTATGTAAAATTCAACATTATGCTTATGTTTAAACATTCACATTTCCTCAACGCTTTCCTCTATTGACTTTTGTGAAAAACAAGAGACAATTCGAGTCTAGAAAAAGAGTCGAGTTTGACGATTTTTGCAAATGTCAAACTCGATTCTTCTAAACAACAGGGGTGCACTTCATACATGAATGCGATTTTCAAAAATGTATTGAATGTCAGTTGATATTATTTTAGTATTACCTAAAATCCAGAAAAAATAAATATATGGGTAGAAATTATAAGGAATGTTAGGAAAGAATCTGATTGGGATCCATAAAAAACGAATGTTGTTTGTAAACATTTAAAAACACAAAAAAAACTTATTTTAAACACAAAAAAAAACAACATCCTTCCATTTTTTTTGTATTTGCATTCTCGTTGAATGTAACCCTGGTAGGTCGATGAAAAAAAGATTTGTGCTTCCAACTTTTTTTTTGCAGTTTCGATTGAAAATCTAAATATTTACGAACACGCGCAACGCAAAGATTTACATTTCAGACAGGTGTTACCGTTTTGTAGCAACAATTCACGAACAGTGTATACTTGTAATGCCGTATTAAACAGACTTTATGAACTCGGCAATAGTTATTCCCACGTATCTGATATATTAAGTGTAGGGTATTGATCCTATAGAACAAACCTTTTGAACTTTTTCAAAGATGGTGAATAGTAATTATTTATTCATGCATTTCATAATATATACAGTTTTTTGTTCACTTTGCCCAGCTGTATGAAACAGTACTTATGATTTTTTTTTGTATTACTGTAGAGTGTTTTATTATTTAAACTTTCTACTGAATACGCTGTGTAATTATTAGGTTATTTTTCAAAATATAAATCTTGTATAATTTTTAGGTTTATTTTTTTTCTATAAATCTTGGGTATAAGGAAATTTATGTTTTAAAAAAATATATTAAGCCAAATATGTTAGTATTATAAATCTTTGCAAAAGGCAGATTTGCCGTTTACGTTAATAAAATAAAATAAAATAAAATAAAATAAAATAAAATAAAATAAAATAAAATAAAATAAAATAAAATAAAATAAAATAAAATAAAATAAAATAAAATAAAATAAAATAAAATAAAATAAAATAAAATAAAATAAAATAAAATAAAATAAAATAAAATAAAATAAAATAAAATAAAATAAAATAAAATAAAATAAAATAAAATAAAATAAAATAAAATAAAATAAAATAAAATAAAATAAAATAAAATAAAATAAAATAAAATAAAATAAAATAAAATAAAATAAGATAAAATAAGATAAATTAAAATAAAATAAAATTAAATTAAATTTCGTTGAAAACCGCACTAAAATCGGTTAAGCCGTTAAGTAGAAGATCAGTGACATCACACGTACTAAAGAATTTTATTTTTTTCTATTTTTGCTAGAGCTACTGTAAGTACTTCTAATGTCTGATTAAAATATCGCATTTTAGCATTTATCCTAATCACTCCTTAATATTTAAACTAAAACGTTCACCGACGGAATAAATCTTCAAGAGGTTATTGAAGGTTTTGTATATTATGTGCAATAAGAACGGATAATCTGTCTTGTAGTTTTATTGACTACCTAATTTATATAATGAGAACTTATTTTTATTTTATATTGCATTTTTTATTCTAAATTTAATTAAATATTTGTACGAAATATTTACATATTTTTGTACTGCAATATTTGTAATATTTTGGTGAATAAACGTTATATTACGGCACATCTGAAATGTTAATGTGGGAAAGAAATGAAATAAAGACAGCTTCCAAAGAATTGATTTTTACCTGTGAAATTGTTTTTCAAAAATTTTAAAGATTCAGAAGTATTAATTTATTTTGTTCATTAACGCCCAAAAGGCAATTACAAAAAATAAAAATGAAATAGATGCTAACATACTAAATAATAAACACAGAGTATACATAAAAAATATGTGAAATTAGTTAAAAAGGATATAATAAAAAAATTAACAAAGTAAAAAAAAACAATAATTACAAAGGTATGCAAGAAAAAACAGTAAGCATTTAAACAAAAAATGCAGAGATAAAAATTCTGTAAAGCAAACAATAAATCTCTTCGCAACAATAAAGGTTTCAGCTCTTTAACTTAACTAAAATCAACAAATGGAGGAATTGATGAAATATGGATGTTCAAACATAGGCAAAATGGTGAATGTTACACAGTGTGTAAAGTGGCCACTTAAACCAGCCAATGACACGTCATAAGCCCTGTAAATGCCTAGACTTCCATATTAAATGTTTTGATTTAAGGTAATTTATAAACAAATACGTTTATTTCTATTTTTATATATCTTTAGCTTTTTAATATTTTTTTTCTATTGAATATGTTCAGTAATTTGAATTATAAAAATTAAACTTTTTTTTATTTTATTGGTTGGTTGGAAGAAATTGCCATTTGGCAATAAGCCCGCCAATGTTCAAATAACATTATGTACAAAAAGTTAAATAAATAAAAAACAAAAATAAATAAATAATAAACAACCTATAAATAAATAAATACTCTGTGCAAATATCACGAACAGCTTTGGCAGCATTATTTTTTCAATTGAACGCGAACAGAAGGTGTCAAAATGCTTACTTTCGCCTAGTTAACATTCCATTTTGAGGGCTTGTAATCAAATAAAATAATACATAAAACTTAAAAGCGAACCACTTATTTTGACCCTCAAAATATGGCTACCTAAGAGAACTATGCATTCCAGATGAACTAGCTGACAGGCGTATCACGCTTAGATCAGCCACGTCTACTGTGAGCGGAAAAGTTATTATACCTCTACGAAAACAGCGCACTAAATTCAGTGAACGCGCATTTGCGCGCCTTGGCATGGAAGCTCTCCCAGCAGAGGTGCGAGGCTGTGAGATGAAGTGTTGTTTCGGAAAAAGCTTAAAACTCACTTGTTCTCTAAATTATTTGAATAAATCCGTAGCATGTGATAAAAAAATAATTGTTTTAATTAAATTACAAATTTAAAATCTTCAATTAAATTTATTTACATATTACAACTGAGATGAATAACATTTTAGAGAAGGTAATATAGAAGTCGAGACATCTACAGGGCTTATGACCTGCCATTGGCTGGTTTAAATTGCCACTTTACACACTGTGTAACATTCACCATTCTTCCCATATTTTAACAGATGTTCATAAATAGATATGTTTATAAATATATTCCTTCAATTCTTCATATGTTGATGTTTGCGAAGCGCTGGAACCTTTATTTATGCGGGTGAGATTCATCTGATTGAATTATTTCACCTATATACTAGGCAACGCCTGAAAAAAATATTTTTTCAATTTCTATACTTCTACATCAGAGGATAGAATAGATGCCTTCGAGAAGTGGTGTTGGCGTCATACTGGAAGAACTTAACATAAAAGTTCGCCTATTGGCCATATGCTGCCAACGTATGCTGCAGTTCTTCAGTCATATAGCTAGACGTGACCAAAAAAATCCGGAGAAAATAATAATCACGAGAAGTGTGCCAGGACGAAGAAGCAGAGGCAGAGCTGCAGCTCGATGGATCGACCAGGTGAAAACCACCTCACTGGCGACCCTATATAGAGCTGTGGAGAGGGCGCAGAGCCGTGAAGAGTAAAGACGCTTTGTCAATGGAATGGCTGGTGAGAGTACCAATGATTACGACCCTCAGAACTAAAGAACGACAGAGAAGAAGATACTTCTACACAGTGTGTAAAATAGCCACTTAAACCAGCCAATGACAGGTCATAAGCCCTGTAGATGCCTCGACTTCTATAATACCTTCTCTAAAATGTTCTTCATCTCTGTTTTAGTATGTTAATATTAACAGCTCCCCGGGGAGTTGAATCCGGTCCTTGTCTACAAAAATTTGGACAAACTCAAAATATTGTTTATAAATTTATTTATATATGGAATCACTATGCGCCCTTGAGGATTTCTATTACGAAAATGGCGCTGTTTAAGTTATCCATAATAATAATTCTGATTCAGTATGCGAGAGGTAAACTCAGGTAACTCTCAATTTGATGAAATAAATTTATTACTTTGTCTTTAAGAAATTAACTGACAAGCCGGTTTCGCGGTTTAGAGGGTTTTATTATTTTACTATTATATTTTCTAAATGCAGACAATCTGTAGAATTCCATATTAAATTTGATTTGGTATCTTTAATAAAATAAGTTTATTGTATTATAATTTTACTTTATTTTTTAAAATATACAAAGGGAATATTGCGACGCATTTCCTCTTGTTAGGACATTTTCAAACAAACGAAACGCGTCACAATATACCTTTATATAAGAATTATAATCTAATAAACTTGTTTTATTAAAGATACCAAATTTTATATTTTCTGTTCATGTACGAGTATGTATCCTCTTAAATACAAAAAAAATCGTCCTCTATTACGAAGTAAATAGCATTAACTCCTATTTTTTTAATAACATAGAAAAATTACATTTTTGTATTTATTGTGACTTCACACCATATTAGAGGCAAAAGATAGTAAAAAAAGCAGTACTAAGAGAATGAAAAAGAAAAACTCTAAATAATATGTTTTAGAAAAAAAAAAGCTACAACTTATAAGTACCCACTTATTTTTGTTTTACACAAAATAAAAAAATAGAGTTAGTTATTTCATGAAAAAAAAACTATTGTTTATGTATGGACACCTTTTTAACATTTTATTATTTAAAAAACATTGACTAATATAATTGATTGATTGATTAATTGATTTAAAAAAGTCGGCCTGTGGTGAAGGTCAGTGCATTAGCTTACCACGCAAGTGGTCTTGGGTTCGATTCCCGATACATATTTATTTAAAAACGTGTTTTTAAACTAGAATATTTCATAGTCATGGACGGGCACCTAAAGCGCAAGACTGATCATTTTACCTTCACGTAACAAATAAAATGATCAAGGTACGCTGTGATTAGTGTACCAATGCAGTGTCTTATGTACCGTAAGGTGCGAAAAGGGACATTATGTTGATATTTTTTTTTATTCTTATCATAGATGAAATTCTTTGGATTTACTGTTTTTTTCACATACAACATTTGATGTTGTACCTACCATAAAGGTATTTGTGGTACACAAATGTATTTTAAATTTGACAATTTAAAAAGTCTAAAAATTAAGAAAAAAACATTATTGTATCATGAACACTTAAAAATTAATGAACTTTAGAAAACAAATTTGCTTTAAAGCCTCTCGCTGTTTATATAGCAGATGTTTAAAGCATAAAGCTTCATGTTTAAATTTTCAATTTAGAACACATAAAAATTCAAGTACTTAAAGAAATAAATTTACTTAAAAGCTTATCGTTGAAAAATACCAGACGTTTAAAGTCTAAAAAAACACTAATTTGTCTTTCCTAATTGGGTTTTTGGGGATAAAAAAGTTTACCTCTGGCATACAGAAGTGAAATGGAAATGGTATAATTCTGACACTTAAGAAAAAATAGAATCACAAAATAAAAAAAACAATAATTAAAAAAAGCTTAAAATTTTTGACGAGTTGATGAATAATGGAATGCCTGAAAGTATGAAAGATGAAAGGAAATTTATAAGTTGAAAAAAAAAGTTTGTTGTTATAATGAAGATTGATTAACAAATATACTGTAGTTAATATACAAATGTTATATTAACTTTTTAAAAAAATAAATATATTGAGAAAATTAAACGGCATTTTTATCGGTGTTTGTCATACATTTTTAAAAAATAAATGAAAACAACTCACCTTACAAGACGACATCACAGTATTAATATTCCTGTTTTATTTTTAAAAAACACAGCTAACACTTCTGGAAATAAAAAAAAACCGTGTCACTACTAAACAATAAAATACACTTTAATTTATTTATTTTAAAACGAACAAACAAAAGGTTTCAATAATATGAAAATATACTGAATTAATAAAAAAGAAGAAAGAATAAAAAAGCATCCCAAATTGTGAAATCATTATTTAAAAAAAACAGAATCAACACCGATTTAAAAAATATTTTTTAAAGTGTAAAAAATACTTAATTTTAGATAATCGAATAAATTGAAAATGTTAAAGCTAATATTTTTTTCGCTACAAATAGTTTAAAATTTCAGCTTAAGTAGTGAATGCAAGAGTTATCCGAATCGAATGTTTGTTTTAAATCAACCGATTATATTTGAATTAACTATTATTTTTTAAATATTATAATATGTATGACCGACCTTCTTCGCAATAGCGTTAAGACTGATTCGAAACAAGATTTAGCGTTCTTATATACCCCGAGATGCGCATTCTCTCGAGACTGTTTCGGGCCAATCAGAGCGCTTCCCGCTTTTTTGTACGCATGCGTGCGACGGAAAATTCGACGGATTTTTTCCGAAAAAATAAACTGTCAAAGTTTTGACATTTTCACCCATTATCATAATTATTTTCATCCATTCATTCATTATTCCATGTTAGAGCATACGGTGTCCACAAAGACCCTCCTAGCATCTCCGTCGGCTGCCAGCTCCTGTGCATTTTCCAAAGTCAGGTTTGCGTCCCGTAGTTCTGACACGAACTGTCGAAGAGCAGTGAGCAGTGGACGTCCAGGACGTCGAGAACCTGATGCCTTGTAAAGTAGGCAAGCGTGGTTAGGGCTCTCAGGAGGCATCCGCAGCACTTGGCCAAGCCAACCCTATCGCCCCCGCTTAGGGACAGTTGCCACCGGAGTTTGCTGCGTCCGTTCTCTTATTATTTCATTGCTCACAAAGTCTAACCACGTCACACCCAAGATTTTTCTGAGACACCTATTCTCAAAACTCAGAATTTTGATGTTTTGGGCCCTAAAGGGTTGCCACGATTCCCTAATGTAGAGGAGAATAGTTGTTATACAGGCGTTATATGGGTGGCATTTGGTTTTCACTGATTATTTTATTTCCATTTATGTTTTCATTTATATTTATATAATATACCATATGGTAAAACTCACCCTTTATTCAGAAGACAGGCTCGTCACAGATATGGGCTCATATAAGATATGTGTACATTTGTTTTTTCTGAACTTAAGTTCAGTGTAGCGGGAAATTGGATACACTTTTTTTTCTTACGCCCGGTAAAAATTAGACCATTTAATTGCACGATGAATTTTTTCTAAAACTACTAAAAAATGAACTTCTCGTCTTAGACCTAAATTTGTTGCAACAGAGAGGGAAAACAATTTTGAGAAGGGAATATGGAAGTCTAGGCATTTACAGGGCTTATGACCTGTTATTGGCCGGTTTAAGTGGCCACTTTACATACTGTGTAACATTAATTATTTTGCCAATATTTAAACATCTATATTCCTTTAATTCTTTCACATGTTGATGTTTGTGAAGTTGGGAGTCCCCAAGGAGTTGAATCCAGTCCTTGTCTACAAAAATTTGGACAAACTCAAAATATTGTTGAATTATATAATTTATACATGTTTTTTTTCCATAAAGAAATAGCTCCTGTAAATGAATAAACTTCCGTATTTCTTGCTCGAAAATTTTTCCCCTCTCTGTTGCAATATATTAAAATCTCAGTAGCTCACTAGGAAATGAAATTCAGCCTCGTCTACGAACATTTGGACATGCAATAAATACGGTATTTTTGTATTTTGATCTTCTGATTTTTTTCACATTTTGTTAACGGCATAAACGGTTGAATAAATAAATTAATAAATAAATAATTATGCGGAATCAAACTGCGTGGGATTTTAACTACATTCCTACATGCAAATAAAAATATGTTTACTGACAAAAAAATTGGCTGTCTTTAGATGATTAGCGCTCAGTGAAGCCTGTCGAAATTCCCACACCTTTCCATCATCATTTAATTGATATTTAATCAAATCTATGCGTTTATTTATATCAATTCGTGAATCCATTATATTCCAAAAAAATAAGTTGATTAGCTATATTGCAATTCTTTATTTCAGAAATAATACATATTAAAACAAGTTTAGAGATAGTCATAAAATAAGTATAGCCATATAAAATCTAATGTTGTTGATTGGTCAAAGGTTTCAGGTCTTCAATTTTAACAAAAATCAACCGATGGAAAAATTATAAATGTTTAAACATATTTATTTATTTATTTAACTTTTTGTACATAATGTTATTTGTACATTGGCGGGCTTATTGCTAAATGGCAATTTCTTCCAACCAACCAATAAAATAAAAGTTTTATTTTTATAATTCAAGTTACAGAACATATTCAATAGAAAAAAAAAGATTAAAAATTTTAAGATATATAAAAATAGAAATAAACGTATTTGTTTATAAATTACCTTAAATCGAAACTATTACTCAATGGGAGAAAGGAAAAAAGAGGAAAGAGGAAAAAGGAAAGGAGGAGAGATTAAGGAAGAGAAAGGAGATGTTTCTTCAGACGTGATTTAAACAGAGATAATGTGGTAACATCTTTGATGGTGGATGGGAGATGATTCCACAGTCGAGCCGCATGGACACTATATGAGTTAGAGAAGAAAGAGGAATTGTGTATGGGTATTAAGAGAGTGCCTTGAGAATGAGAACGAAGAGGTAAACCATGAACTGATAAGCGTTGAAATTTTTCACACAGGTATATAGGAGCGTTAGGACTATGAAGTACATTGAACAGAAGTGAGAGGGAGTGATAGTCTCTCCGCTGTCTAATTTTGAGCCATTTCAGTTGCCTACGATAATCAGAAATGTGGTCATATTTCCTAAGACCAAAAATGTACCTTATGCATGTATTCTGAAGTCGTTCAAGTTTATCGAGTTGCTCACAGCTTAAATCAGTCATGGAAACATCAGCGTAATCTAGAATGGGTAGTAGTAATGCTTGTACAAGAGTGCATTTAGTACTAATGGGTAAGAATTTTTGCAACTTTCTAAGTGAGTGTAGACTGAAAAATATTTTGCGGCTTAATTCATTAGTATGAGCTCGCCAGCAGAGATGTTCATCCATTAGTACTCCTAGATTTTTTTTAAACATAGGCAGAATAGTGAATACACAGTGAGTAAAGTGGCCTCTTAAGAGGCATCATACTCTTAAAATCTTACATCTGTTGATTTTAGTGAAGCTAAGGAGCTGAAACCTTTGCTGTTGCGAAGATATTCATCCGAAATAATCATTTCACATGCTCATAAGCTCAGGTACGGCAGTGCCTCCGAAATGTTTACCTAAGAATCCACTTGTCAAATTTACTTTGCCAAAGAGCCTGGAGCCTATGGGAATGCCTGAAAATCTCAAGGCACTGCAGGGTGGATCCATTCACCCCTGTTCAAGCGATGGGTGGAAATGCCGAGACCGCCATAAAGATATTTTATTTTATTTTATTTTATTAGGGAAATCAACAGTTCTACATACATGTTTTTAGTAAACAAACAGATATAGTGTATAAACTCAGAACTAATAACAGATTTCCACATAGTATACAAAGTTAGTATAGAAAATATATTACATTTCAAATAAATACATCCAATTTATACAAATCAAAATGTTATTTTCATGTAATCAATAATCAAAGATTTTTTAAATATTAATTTTAAGAACATTAAGTTACTGTAAATTGGGCGGGATAAGGACAAAAATGCTTGAAGAGAGGATAAGGAGGGGAGGGGAGATGTAAATATTTATTATTATAATGTCTACTAAGTTACATAATACATTTTTAGTGTAAATTTTAAATCTGACAGAGTGATGTTTGTGTAATCTATATTTTTAAATTTTGTATTGTACATTGAAAAAGTCCTACGAAAAAAAGCATTTTTAACATACGATGTTTTACTTATTGGTACATGAAACAGGTGGTACCGTCTACAAATCCTGGCTGGCACATGTATTGTATACTCGTAATATAAGAGAATTTATTGTATTTTATCTTATTTATCCAAAAAATCATTTAATTATTATTTGATTTTTATTATTATTTTTTTATTCTTTTCTTACAAGTTGATTACTTTTATTCATTTTTGTTTTGTACTTTTGTTTAGAAAGTATTTACCTATTAAAATTGTTATACATGTATATTTTTTTTATTTTATAAATTTATTGCATAAAATAAGTACAGGGAATTTTTCAAATTTTTTTCAAAAGAAATATTAGCGTTCTAATAATTTAACTTAATATTTTAATTTTTCTGGCCATTTTCAACGAGTTGTAAATAACTCACTATTAGAAAATGGAAATCAAGTTGGAGTAGAGTGGGGTTCGAACCTCGGACCTCTGATCCGTGAGTCCAACACACTAGCCACGGGATATAACAGGGAATCTATATAAAATTAATGAATAGAAAATGAAAACGGAGTGTTCTCTGTTTAGGATAGTCTCCATCTAACATGGCTTAGCCAGTTCTAAGATGAAGATTTTTTATCTTTTAAGGCATAAATAGTTCTATTCTTGTATAACAATAACATAAAAAAAAACTAAAACTACTTAATTATAAATGCCTAGCTAATCAAATGTAAGAAATTAAAAATCGTTATTATAGAAATATAAAGAATACATATGTGCCAAGAATACATGTTACTTAAACAAATCGTCATTCCCTTTCCGCACCTAATGGTGAATAGGGCACTGCATTAGTACACCAATCGCAGTGTATCTTGATCATTTTTGTTACATAAAGGTAATATGATCAGTCTTACGCTTCAGGTACCAGTCCAGGGACTATGAAATTTTTTAGTGTAAAAACGCATTTATAATAAATATTTCATTTCAACCATGTCGGGAAGCGAACCCGAGACCTCTTGCATGGTAGCAAACGCGAAGACCACTGCACCACGAGGCCGACTTAAACATATTCTGAAGGTTATCCATACATTATTATATTGAAATGTTTTGTTTTATGTGGTTGAATTGGATCCGCACTATTTAGCCATTTTTTTTAATTTTTTTTTTTATTTTTATTTTTTTTAATTAATTTATTTTTTACATATTTATTACAGCAATTTACAATGAATTATTTATACAACAAATTAATTAAGTAGTAAAAGTAAGCATACATATTTTTTATTTTTGCTGTTGGTTCATCTAAACTGCCTAACTAGGGATAGTTTCCCCGTTCTAAGGCAGTAAATTATGTATTTTATAATAATATTTAAAAGTAATTCATCATCATCATCATCAGCCGTCTCTTGTCAAATGTTGAACATAGGCCTCCCCCTTTAGTCTCCATATTTCCTTATCCTGAGCCAACCGCATCCAACCACTTCCCGTAACTCGTCTTATGTCATCAGACCACCTTGTCTGAGGCCTGCCGACACTTCTTCTACCCGTTCTGGGTCGCCATTCCAGGACTTTTTTGATCCATCTAGAGTCTGTGATTCTGGCTATATGACCAGCCCAGCTCCATTTCTGGTTGGCAGCCCTATGGACCACATCGGTGATCTTTGTTCTCGCTCTAATCCATGTATTGGTTTTTCTGTCTTTCAACGAAATACCCAGCATTCTCCTTTCCATGGCTCTCTGTGTCACTGATAATTTGTGTAAAAAATTTTTCGTGAACACAAAAGTTTCACAGTCAAATGTCAGTACAGGGAGTAGTACTGTGTATTTAAAAGTAATTACAGTTTTATTATTATGTGTGCTTTTCAGTCTTAAAAGTAAATAATAAATATTCAGAGAAAACATAAATCATACCAAAATCTCTTTATCCTAAGTCCTAAGTCATTGCTAGTAAAACAAGAAATCAGCTTACGTCCTTTACATCCTTTACATTGGACAACAATTTCTCTGACTCCCTTCGACCAGTACAGATTAAAAATGCAGTCAACACTTCCTCAGCCTGGCAATCCCACTACATTTCCATGAATCTGGGATAAGGTTAAATATCATCAGGCCTATATAATATTGCTGCCCTTGAGCCAAAAAAGTATATAACTGGAATAAAATTTATTTATTATTATTTTTCAGCAAAGCCTTAAAACAATTTTAAAAAAATTATGCTTCTTTTTGGAACAATTGGTTTAGTTATAATATTTTGAGTTTGTTCAAACGCTAATAAAAAAATTACGGAACTTCACTTTTCATTCCAGGGAGTTATAACCAAATTACAAAAAAGAGGGAGAACATTTTTTAGAAATGAATATGGTAGTCCTGACATTTCCACAGAACCACGTTATTATGTACTTAAATGTAGGAGTAAATTAATGAACATTTTTGTAGATTACCTATAAAATAAATCACTGCTCGCCACTAGTATGTACCTAGTACCAACTGACTGCTTCGGTTAATGTTAATCGGAAAATTTTAATCGGAACATGTTAATCGGTAAAACGGTAATCGGTAAAACGGTAATTGGTTAAACGGTTATCGGTAAAACGGAAATCGGTAATTGGTAATCAAAAATTCTTTGTTTACAAAAAATTCGCGTTTTTTATTAGAATTAACATTTCCTCCTTTCAATGCCCCTATCGCCGTAAGAGCAACCTAGGTATATTTATTTATTTATTTATTCATACATTTTGTCATAAATACAATTTGATATCCACTTTGCCCAGCTAACGAGGGTACATACTTACTGTAAACTAATTTTTATTAATTGTTTTTAATGTTAATTTGTTAATACCATTTTTGTTTGCTTAAACTTTTTACAAGTTATTTACAATTTGCTTTCCAATTCTATCATTTTTCTTATATCCATATTTATCCATTTTTTTTTTACTGTGAAAAGTTTCACCTTTTATTTTGCATTGCAGCATGCTTTTTTTTCTCTACATGTATACAAAAAAGTGTTGTTTATTTTTAAAATTATTACTGACTATGTTTGTACTTACTGTCTAATTTTTGTAAATGCCCCTTGGGCGTATTGTAAAATCAAATAAATAAATGTGATATGTGTGAAATAGGATATTTTCCGTCGGGTATCACGCGTCTTGTTTGTTTATTTGGAAGTTCTTGTAATAATGAACAGACCGTCATAATGTTTATTTCTTTAAAAAGCTTTCTTAAATAATGTTTGCTTAAAATAAACGATCAAAATTTTGTTATACATATATTACTGTTTGTTATATCACATTTACTAATAAATTGGGAGAATTTTGATGAGTTCTTGAATAATTTAATTTATTAATGCGTAGTGACATAATTGGTGAAAGTTTAGGCGGCCTCCATACTTCTGTAACATCTGATTTAATGAAACAATTGTTTTATGGTCATTATAATTTTACTTTCTTCCTGACCAGACATTATAACTAATGTCAATGGTCTAATTAAATTATAATTAAATTCAATTAAAATCGTGGTTGATTCAATTGAAATTTTAAAAAGTAACTGGCTTATTGAATATAACCGATAGAAAGACCCAAATCCTTTAAATCTGTCTTCAGATTAAAAAACCCAGAGAAATTGAATTTTCACGCTAACTATCCGGACATCAACTATCCGAATCGCTGATTGTCCGAATCGCTGATTGTCCGAATCGCTTTCAGAATTTCAGAAAAAAAAATTAAGACGAAAAGTACTGCAATTCGCAAAATAACGAATTTGCTACCCGAAAACGGATGATGACAGTCAAACAGCTTACTTTGACCGAAATGTTCAGTAAGCAATGACTTTCATTTACATTACGGTACGTATATACTGTACTAATGTACATAACTTGTAACCACGCTTAACATGTAAAAATGATACATTTTTATTTAATAAATTAAAACCACATCTTTAATTTTCAATCATTCATTTTCATTTTCAACATTCATAATAATAATATTAATAATAATAATAAATCTTTATTAATTGTAATTAACATATCACATTGAGATTTTTTTCTTGCAACTGGCGGGAATCGAACCCGCGACGCCAGTTTCACAGTTAGCCGTCTAACCAGCTGACAGTTGTGACGTCAAGATTCGTGACGACGTTCTATTCCAATGTAAACGGTCACAATCAAAAGCCAAAATTTAACCGAATCGTGATATATTAGAGGCGTGGTCAACGCAATAAACCGTTTTGGCGGGATTACAAAATAAGAAATGAAAAAAAAAAAAAACTACTAATAAGTACATTTTTTTTAAGTCAACAGTATTTCATTTATCACAATTATGTTAAACTTGTAAAAATAAAAGTGATATTTCCCCTTTTTTACGCGTCACACGCGCGAACATCAAAGTTGCCAGTACTTCTGACAGACGCCGGTTGGCCGGTACAAGAACAAATGAGTAGCTCTCCGGATTTCGCTATGGGCGGTTCTTTCGCCCGCGCTACGACTGCGAGCAAGAGAAAATTTTTTTTTATGTTTTTAGCAAAGAGATCAAATATATTATCACTTTTAACTTCAGCTTTAAATAAAATAAGCAATTACTTATAAATATTTTATTTTTCTGATTTAAAATAACTCATTTTTTGAATGTGCAGACGTTACACATCACCGTAATGCGGGAAAGTTTTTGGCACAATAAAGGAAGGATTAAAAACTCAAATATTTCCCTGATAAAAAAGACAAATAGCAAAAGTGGGTCATATACAAAATAAGTTTACAACATTTTTGTAGGATATAAAAATGCTTGTATTTATTTGAAATTCACAGGATAATTCACAAGTAACATCTTTTTCTCTCAATGCCCTGTCAGGTATCCCTAACGTTGGCAATCACTCTGGCAAAAGTCTCTCTGACCTGTGCTGCCCGGAAAATCTGCTCCACAGTCCTAAAGCCAGTCCAGTCTCGTATATTTTGCAGCCAGGACATCTGTCTTCTTCCAGCCCCTCTGTGACCTTCAATCTTGCCTTTCAAAATTAAATGAAGCAAGTGGTACTTTTTTCCACGCATTGTATTCCCCAGATACGAAATATTACGAGCTTTTATGGTGGTTAAAAGTTCTCTGTTCGTTTTAGCTCGACTTAAGATTTCTGAGTTCGTTATCAGGTCTGTCCAAGATATCTTAAGCATTCTGAGATGCAACTGCATCTTAAAAACCTCCAGCCTGTTCATAGTGTTCACCTTCAGAGTCCAAGTCTCGCACCCATACAACAATACAGACCACTCATAACATTTTACCGATCTTTGCCTTATTTTTAAGTTAAGATTAGCATTGCAGAAGAGGGATTTCATTTAAAAAATACAAAACAAAATGTATAACATTTGGCCGACTTAATTACTCAGCATTTTCTTTCAAATAAAAGGGTAGTGACATTGAAAAAGTGGACAAATTTAAGTACCTCGGCAGCATTTTAACAAAAGCTCTCGATCCAGATATTGAGACAATAGGAGCTTTTTTTAACGAGTAACATGTATGAAACAATTTTTTAACGTAATTGCCGTCAAGATCGAGACATTTTTGTAGTCAGGACACTAGTTTTTGGACCCCAGTGTCATAGAAATCTGTTTCAACTGGTTCTTTACTGCTTCTTCGACCCCTTGATCGTTGAAAAAATGTTTCTCACCTAAAAACTCTTTAAGGTTAGTGAAAAAGTGATAGTCCAAAGGCGTCAAGTTGGATAAATAGTGGGGATGGATGACAATATCCCATCAAAACGAAGTCAACAGCTCCTTTGTGACTCACGCGGTGTGGGGCCGGGCTTTGTCATGCAGGATGTTTACTCCCCGGGTTAGCATTCCCCCTATGCCGTTCTGTACGGATCATTTGAGTATTTAAGGGTATTCCAGTAAGCTTCAGCATTTGTGTACGTCCATTTAGGCATAAAATCAACCAAAAGGTACCAAAAAACTGATGCCTTTACTTTTTCGGCTGAATGGGTCGTTTTGAAGTTCTTGGTGGATGGATAAGATGAATGACGCCAATGGAGTGATTGTCTTTTGGATTCTGAGATGTAGTGGTAGTGACGAACCCAGGTCTCATCTTCCGTCACGAGAGTCCAGAAAAGCTTCTCCTTATTGTGCAAAACATTCAAAAAATTCACGCGCGGTGGTCACGCGCTTATGACGGTGCTCCGGTGTCAGCATTCTAGGCACCCACCTCGCACACAACTTCTTGCAACCAAGGTTTTTTAGACACAATTTCACCAAAGAGTCTTCGAGTAATGCCAGGGAAATTCTCGTAAAGATCGTCAGGCGTCACGTGGCGGTCCTTTCAGACTAGTTCTTCATTTTTTTGCACGAGTTCATCAAAAATCACTGATGGTCTTCCGCTTCTTGTCTCGTCGTGAGTATCAGCACGGCCTTCTCTGAACATTTTCACCGACTTTGTGTCATTTTTTTGACTCATCAATAACTACCATAAACTTCCACGAGTCCGATGGATAATCGCGACGGTATTGTTCTGCAAAGTCAAAAAACGAATGACCCCGTGGATCTCGCACAGACGGGAGGTAGCGGGAGCGCGCGACGTGCTCTTCATCGGAAAAATTTTCTACGACTATACAAAATGGCCGACAAATACGCGCGATTAAATAAACTGACCGCTAGGATCTCTTTGATACGTCAGGTGTGCCACTATGGAACAAAAAAATTCCTGCTGTCTCAGGAGCCTTTGCAATCTTATTTTGTGGATGACAGTGATTGTATCTTGCACACCATGATCAATAGTAAAATTATGCAAGTTGGCCTCGTGGTGTAATGGTCAGCGCGTTTGCCTACCAAACAAGAGTTCTCGGGTTCGGTTCTCGACATGGTTGATACGAAATATTTATTTAAAATAATGTTTTCACACCAGAATGTTTCATAGTCCCTGGACTGGTTCCTGAAGCGTAAAACTGATAATTTTATCTTCATGTAGCAAAAAAAAATCAAAGTGCGCTGTTATTTAAAAAAAAAAAGTTTTATTTATTTGAACAAATAAGTAGCACATATAATTGTATTTTTGCTCCCGCAAAGTCGAAGCTTGTCTGCAGGTTACTTTACATTTTTTTTTTCAATTTATAAAAAGTAAGAACAAAGTTGATTAATAAATAAGGAATAAAATATATTTATGTGCACAATTAACTTTCACTTGCTGTTTTTAAAAAAAAATTGGCTATTTTTTTAAATGAATTTAGGTTTTTTTCCTCACGATTTTCAGCTGGGATTAAATTATACAGTTTTGGTACAACACTCCCCATTGTTCTATCTCCATAGTAGTTCTTCTGTCTTCTTCTTCTGGTGGGTTACTTTGGATTTAAAACTGAAATCGAGGAAATGATCTGTCATTATCTTATACTGACACTGTTCGTTAATTGGCAAAACGTTAACATAATCCAATAATATTTTATTGTTGTCTTTTGTACCGATGCAGTGCCCTATGCACCATTAGATGCGTAAAGGGAATGATGATGATGATAAAACAAAATGGCCGAAAAACACGCGTGGCCAAATAAACTGACCGTTGGGATCTTTTGTTTACGTCTGGTGCGCCAACAATGAAACGAAAAAAATTCACGCGGTCACAGGAGCCTTTTTTTTTTTTTTTTGTTTTTTACAATAAACATAAATGATTAAACAGAGTTTTAAAAAAATAAAGCATTATTACATAGCAATGAAATACATATTAATGGTAAAAATAGTAAACAAAAAATCCCACAAAGTTGCCTGTTCGTGGGAATACAAGAAAATGTTAATGAATTTTTGCTCCTATAATAAAAATTAGACAGTTATTATAATTTTTGTGTAACATAAGAAAGAAAAAATAACATATTCTGTAAAAGATAATATGGAATTTTTTTTATAGTAATTAAAAAAGGAAATTAAAAATATTTTAATAAACACCAAAATATTCCTTATTATTAAAGGGCAACAAAATATATCATAGAAAAAAAGAGTTAATATCTTAAGTTTGAATCCAGGATAGTGCATGTTTTTTTAAAGAAGGAAAATTTTGAAAGTTTGTTATCAATGAAATATTATCAGTAAAAAAAGAATTAAAACATTTTTGGGCCTATAAAATATGCATGTCTCTGTGCGAGCCTCGTTTTGCAATGTGGTATTTCTAACACACGATTCGTTCTTTGAGTTGATCTATTTGAATTACTTGTAAATCAATTTTGGTTCTTAAATGTATATTTTAAACATTGAAGACAATATATTTGTCTTAGGTCTAAAAGTTTAGCTTCTTGGAACAATTGGAAAGAGGGAAAAGTGCGATTTTTGTGAAGCATTATTTGAAATCTTTTTTTGTGGATGACCGCGATCGTATCTTGTACATTATAAGCAAGATCAATAGTAACATTATGTAACTCCCATATTAAAAAAATACAGTCTTGGTTTCGATAGGGGTATGATGAAGACGCTACTAGTAAATTATGAATGGCCATGAAAAAAAAATATTACTCACTTGAAAAATACAAACGATTGAATCCATCAATTATTTAACTTGGCAAAAAATATTTCCGGATTCATACACCCGCATTATTTGTTGAATTGAGAACAGCAACCTTCAAATTTACATTGTACATCTCAGAAAATCTTCTTAAGGACTGTATTATGGATACAATTAAACTCCTACGATATGTTTTATAATGATTCTACACCTAAACACATAAAATAATTGATTTTTAAATAGCTGGGTTTATCTTTCGATAATCTTTGAGCTTTTAGCTATTTTTTTTTTATTTTTTTATTTTTTTTTTACAATAAACATAAGTGATAAAACAGAGTATAAAAAAAATAAAGCATAATAACATAGCAATGAAATACATATTAATAGTACAAATAGTAAACGAAAATCCCACAAATGCATGGCATGTTCGTGGGTATACAAGAAAATGTTTATGAATTTTTGCTCCTTTAGTAAATAATGGACAGTTATAATAATTTTTAGTTGTAACATAAGAAAGAAAAAATAAAATATTCTGTAAAACATAATATGGATAATATTGAGAGAAGAAATAGCATTAAGACTCACAAATTACAACAGAGATGAAGTAATTTCAGAGAAGATACAATGGAAGTCTTGGGCTTATGACCTGTCATTGGCTGGCTGTGTAATATTCACCATTTTGCTATGTTTGAACATCAATATTTGTTAAATTTTCCACCTGTTGATTAAAGTGAAATAAAAGAGCTGTAGCTCAATCCTATTAAAATAACGACATGCTTAAAAACATGCTGAGCATTTGAGCGATCACACTGAACAATAATGAACATGCTTAGGTTATCGCAGTCATAAGTCAACGCGAGTGCAATCTCTAAGTCAACGCTTGTGTCTGTTTGTTTTTTGTTTTCCTCGTTAATAAATTCGTATTGGCAAAAAATCGGCGTGTACCTTAAAAAAGAATACAATAAATTGCATTTGCATAATAGTAGGGACTATCTATTACAAAAAAGTGATAATTAAATTATACTTACTATGGGGACTGTTTTTTTGACATTTGGCTTGCCAACCACCGGCTAAATGCAATAAATAGCACGATAAATAATAAATAAAAATAGCAGTTTTAAAATATTTTCCATATTTACACCGGTGAAATTCAAATGTGTGATTGCGCAGCAGGATTATACGTCGCAAAACGTAAATATTTTGACATTTAATATTAGTTGTAGCCAAGCATCCGGTTGAAGTGAAACAAAATTTAAAAATATATTAATCCCGATCTCACGACTGTTTCATTGTGATCGCAAATACGCTAAACGACCATGGAGAGAAATTTTTATCACGTCGCTTATTAGCGCTTTGATGGTCATTTGTGATTGAGCTACAGTTCATTGGAACAATACGCACCATCCCTCGGTAACGGCACTCCCCGGAATCAGCGAGCAGCCTTTTAGCCACATGTTACTTACAATCTACAAAAGGTACTTTTCGGATATCTTTCTTTATTTCATATAGTTGAAACAGTGCTCTATTAATTTATTTTTTATTGTTTACTTTTTAGCACGAAGACTTGATAAATATGTACTCTGCTCAATGTTTTTTTTGAAAATTAATTTGTACGATTTTAAGTTGCTAGAATTACACTCGTCCATGTGCTTTGTAGCTGCAAGACGATTGGTAATCTTGCTTCAATATGTAAATGTCATCAATTATAAAATGCTTAAATTTGTAAATGGGGTCTAGAATTTCAACAGTCCATGTGCTCAGTAGCTGCAAGACTCGTTATCATCAAACATGTGCTTTTAAAAATGTGTTTTTTAATTGATTAATTTTCATATCATTCCAATAAACTTTACTCTCAAATTAAAACATAATGTAAATGGGGGCTTGATTACTTAACGTCCATGCGCTCTGTAGCTGCAAGACGTGCAGGGATATTTATTTATTGTACAGTGCCCTTGAGGCGATTTTCGCAAAAATGGCGCTGTATAAATTTTCGAACCATAATATAATAATCAAGTCTTGTATCCTATGCAGACTCGTATTACATCATAGTCACGCAAGAGTTAAATTAATAACAGCATTGTAAACATTTTTTTTATGAATGTGTGTGCGTAAGTTCTAATTAATGTTTGAAATGCATTATAAATTTTCCACGGCATTTTATGCTGTTTTAGATAGTTAATTTATTACAAATAGCTTGTAAATTACTTAAATTATTGATTTAGGTATGCAATTTATGATTTATTGACTGCTTTTAAATTCTGATAAATGGTTTGTTTTAAAATTTTCAAGATCGTTGGAAATCTTTCACGCCTAGATTCCCACCGATTGAAAATACCGTTTTGTAACATATTACAACGGAGACGGAAAACATTTCAGATAAGGGAACATGGAAGACAACGCATTAACTTATGAACTGTCATTGGCTGGTTTAAGTTGCCATTTCACACACCGTGTAACATTTAGCTCATAGAATTAAGAATAGTCCAGAAGGAGCGTAGAATCATATTTGAATACATCGGACTGTGTCCGATAATTCCCCCACTTAGACACACTTTCGCCGCGCGCATACTTGAAGTCACCGAGTAATATTGCCAGATCGCGAAGAATATAACCATAACACAAATGTAAGGTGAAAAAAAAAAAAAAATTTTTATAGAGTTATATTGTGCACCCGGAAACATTGATTTTTATTTTATTTATTTATTATTTCACGTTTTACATAAAACTTTTTTTAAAATATTAATACCTCACTGGGCACAACCCGTGTCGAGGCATTCATTTACATGATTTCATATATTATACTTATAGTGTCTAAAAAATATATATATAATACATATAAAATATTACATAATCACATTTAAATCCACGCAGATATATATATACATATAAGAGAGAAAAAAAAAAAATTAAAAATGAAAGGAAAAGAAAACAACATTATATTATTAGTACAGCTCACACGTTTAATTACTGTGCAGGCATTAGGTCAAGTAACAAGCTACTGTCAGCTCCCGGTGGCCCAACATTTGAGTCAATGCAATGACACGGGACCATCAGCTAGTGAAGCATTTGCCAGCCATGAAACTGCGTTGAAGCGGATGGGTTGCGGATTTATCCGGTGGAACTAAGGGACGCGGGATTGACGTGGAAGGGGGCGAGAGTGCTCACGAGGGTTAAATTAGTTTTGGTTTTAGTTCTGCATCCTGTTATGTAAATATCCTTGCATCTGTAATGAAGTCGCATCCTTTCTGACAATCTCGAAATGAGGTTCGGTACATTTTACGACCCCACCTTAATTAATTATTTGCCATCTTAAATTCCTAATAACGTCTTGTTAATTCTAACCTTTATCGTCCTTATTTAAACTTTTACATACTGATGACGTACATATTTTCAAAAACAAGGTTGTCTAAATGTTTTATTTAAAAAAAAAAACAGAAAAACACTGCGATACTCGTTAATTAATGATTTTTTCAGGAAAATAGCCGAATTTTCATCATTATGTTCGTATCCAAACTTTTTTGTAAATAAAAAGCTACTTACATCGGCGCGAAAAATCAAGCATATATTGAGGGTAAGGTGATCAGTCTTACTCTCTAGGTGCCCGTCTAAGAACTATGAAACTTTGTACTGTGAATCGGGTTGTGGTCCAGTGGCTAATGTTGTGGCCTCATGGATCAGGAGTCCGAGGTTCGAACCGCACTCTACCTCAACTTGATTTCCATTTTCTAATAGTGGGTGTTTTATAACTCGAAATCGAAATAATTGTGTAAATCATAAGAGCACAGAAATTTATTTTGAATTTATTTAAAAAAATAAAATAATAGTAACCAAAAATTAATATGTCGCGTCCACTCTGCAAGGAATAATACCTACGATCTTAATTATGGTATGCGGACGCGCTAAATACTACACTTCGAGGCAGGTAGTATTCAGGGTGAGTCGCGCTCCATACATTTTATTAAAAACTTTTTTTGTTTTTGGTGTAATAGGTCCCAAAAGTTGTTTTAGGTTTATTTATTTATTTATCTATTTATTTGACGGACTTATGCAGTCCATTTTAACGCTGGAAAATACAATTTCTTATAATAAATACAGGCACTTATGAAATAAAACACAACTAAATAAAATTAAAGCTAGCACAAAAAAAAATTGCTACCTCAAGACAAGATCCGGTCTATCTAAGGATTTTTTTCAATCTGTAAAGACTTACACCAAAAACGTCCAGATCTTGTCTCGAGTTTACAATACTACACAATCGGGTCATTTATTGGTTTATGGCAACAAGATAAATCTTGAGGTGATTTTCATAAAAATGACGCTGTATATAAATATATGTATAAGTAAAAAAATATATATAAATAATCATGTTTGGCTCGCTAAAATGAATTGAAAATTAGAAAAATTAGAAAATTATTGCTCTGAAGAAAAAAACGAAAAGTTTTTATGTTTAAATATATAGAATTTTATTGATTGGTTAACTCATTGAAAACAGATAAGACGAACATAAAAAAATATCAAAAATAGCATATTGGACACAAAAATATAAAATTCCTCAAAAATCTTTGAAAAAAAGTAATTTATATACTTACATAATATTTTTTTTTTGCATTAAAAAAATCATTATTTGTATTTTTTTACTTTTTTCAAAACTTTGCGGCATTCAAGCGAGTCAAAGACTCTAAAAAAAAATTTAAACCAAATTCTTATTTCTTTTCTAAAACGCAACTTTTGAGACATAATACGTATCTGAATGCGAAAGTTGAAAAAATTGACACTCTAGGAAACATATATACCGACGGATGCGGTGCGGATAGCGAATTGATGATAATGAAATGCAAATGGTTTACAACTCGATATTCTCGGTAGAAAAGAATATACGGAATAGGGTCAAAGCACCACCCCTAGTAAATGATCATTGGTTAATAGAACACAATATAATAAGAATTGCTACATGTGTCCAGTCAAAAAACTTTTAACACTAGAAACTATGACAAAAGCAGTAGGCGGACACTTCTTTTGGTAAAAAACAAATCTATCAGTTTTGAACTGTGAGTTGTCACAAGGTAATAGTGCGTCTTCCCGTTATTGTTCTGAGATTGATAGTGTTTTTATAAGGAAAGGTGTGGTGAGTGTTTTATTTGATGCTATTTCTTATGCCATTCTTTGAATATATCCATATTATAATGTGTAAGGGTGTTTTATAATGTTATGATGTAACTAAATCTGAGTATTATTTTTACCGAGGTAGTTGTGGTCATTCACTGGCGATTCTGCTATTTTTTAATATTAATTATAATTGTAATACTCGTATTTCAATATAAAAGTAAAAGTACTTGGAAACTAACGTGTTTTTTATTGTTTTCTTTTATTTTGTACGCTTAAATAATTTTATTTATGCGTTTAATGTGGATTTGACTACAAAATGAACCTTTAGCGGTCATTCATTGGTGCTTTATTTATTTATTTATTAACGGACATTGTCCATGTATACAATTTATAGGGTTTAAATATTACAATAAAAGAATAGTTTGAAACATTTTTTAAAAAAGTAGCATTGACAAACATAAAGAACATCGAGACAAGAGCTGGACTATTTATTTAGTGCTCGTTTAAATCGTTGTAAACTTAAACCAAAAAAGTCCAGATCTTGTCTTGAGTTAACAATACGACAAAGACGGGTCATTGGAGAATTAAGGCCATAGTTTGATCTATGCTGTTCTATGTTCTTTGACCCTAGTAAGTTTTTAAATTGCTGGCAGATAACCGACGCACAGATGAACTAAAGATAACCCGATATGAGTGTAAGGACGATGTTTCAAATAACATTTTCTTTTAAAAATGTTAAACAAAATGTCCTATTGATGCTTGATCCAGATAGTTGGGTTATTTGGGTGTGGCAACCCTGATATTTAAATGCCACCAAGTCAAATGTGAACCTTGCCTGTTATGTTTTTAACACTCTCAGGACCATGTTACGGATGTGCTCCGTGGCGCCTAATCGTTTAAAAAAAGATTATGGTAAGTATGAAAATAATATGAAAATAAACAGGAGCAAAACCAAAGTAATGACTGTGGCCCGTAATGAGCAACGAATGTATATAGTAATGTCAGGAGCAACTCTGAAAAACGCAAAAGAGTTTGTGTACCTTGGAAGCAGGATCACCTGGGTTGGGAGAACAAAAAGAGAAGTCGACATTGCCATGCCCCAAATATAAAATTTTACCCATTTTCATGGTTCGTTAAGAGTTTTTGGTTCGTTTTAGCTCTACTCAAAACTTTCAAGTTCGTTACTTGGCAGATCAAAGATATCATGAGCATTCGGAGATGTAAGCACATCTCAAAAGCTTTCAGCTTGTTCATAGTGCTGTTGGATTTCACTTTTTGTGGTGGGTTGGAGCTCCTACCCCAGTTGAAGATGGACAGGTATCTAGACACATTTCAATTATATATATATATGTACACTTGCAAATACGCTGCATTTATTTTATCAATACAATACCAAATGCACCATCTAGTGTGGATAAGGGTAAGACAATATATTATATGATAAAAAAGATGACAAAATGCACCTTAAAACATCATGACACCGAGCCTTGAATATAGACCGATACAACCCACACCCACCGACTGCGGCACGGTACAAATTTTTCATAAGACTACAACACACTAAAATTACATCAGCCCAGATGATGAACGCTGTAGCGCTGTCCGTCGGGAAAAATGTGAATCAATCATTATTTCCTTTCCGCACCTAATGGTTCATAGGTAACTGCATTAGTACACCAATCGCAGCGTATCTTGTTATTTTTTTTACATAAAAGTAAGATGATCAGTCTTACGCTTTAGGTACCAGTCCAGAGACTATGAAATATTCTGGTGTAAAAACACTCTTTTAAATAAAACATTTCATATTAACCATGTCGGGAATCGAACCCGAGACCTCTCGCATGGTAGGCAAACACGCTTACCATTACACCACGAGACTAACTAATCACGATGTATCAATATACGGCACAATTACCCAGAAAACATCAGAATAATCCTACGAACTTAAATTATTATTAAATCGTTTTGAATTTTTATCCTTACAGATTTTGAATAAATATATCTCGAAGATTTCGGTAATCTATGAAACCGGTCCGTAGTAATTCCGAAATTATGGATTTCAATATCACTTTTCGTTTCATTTTTTTTTTGTATTTTTT
Source organism: Micrasema longulum (assembly GCF_059751315.1). Taxonomy (NCBI): domain Eukaryota; kingdom Metazoa; phylum Arthropoda; class Insecta; order Trichoptera; family Brachycentridae; genus Micrasema; species Micrasema longulum. The sequence goes on from NW_028277967.1 coordinate 61,548, forward strand.
TAAAATTTAAGGTAGGTAAAAATGAACAGAAAATATAAAAGGAAAAATAATGAAACACTAAACTGCGAAACCGGCTTGTCATCAGGTTCCTATTTTTCCTTTACAAAGAAAACCGTTAGAGAAATTGTATAATTTTAAAAAGTAATATAAACATTATTAAGAACTAAAAGCATTCGTATTTTTAAACAAATTTATTTACAAAAAATTAAATATATGACTGATAACATAAAATAATAATCGATATAAAGCCTTGGTACATATGAGCCATTTAATTATTTTTTCCTTAAAAGCTTTGTCAACGTTTTCTTTTAAGATCTGCTTAGGAATCTTTAAAAAAAAATAGTAATTGCATAATGAAGTGTTCTTTGGCCATACTTGCCAAGCTTTCACGTTGTGCGAGCCTTGTATTATGTGTGTGCATATACATTTTTTGTTAATTACCATCGAACCAATTTTTTTTTACTATGATAGTAAAAAAACGTAAAAACAATTTATAAGTTTGGGTTCATGCGTGAAAGGGTTTAGTAACATCGCGCGAAATAGTACACTTCACTTGTTCCAAATACAAATTCCTCGGGTCTTAGGTCACTCTTGTGTATTGTGCTCGCTCTTAATACCATAACCTACCTCAATAATGTTTGTTTGATATAAATATTTCATACACCTACTTTACAAACATCGTGAAAGCGATTGGATACAACCATTGAAAAATAAAAAATATAATCAACTTATGTACATTTTTTATTGATGAAATCATAGAATTAAGGATAGTCCAGAAGGAGCGAATCATATTTGAATACATCGGACTGTGTCCGGAAATTCCCCCACTATGCCCCACTTTCGCTGCGCGCATTCGTGATGTCTCCGCGTAATGTTGCAAGATGGGGAAAAATATAATTATAACACAAATGTAAGATAAAAATAAAAGCAATCTGTTAATTTCTCTAAAATTTTCTTAAAATTTTGTAATAATATAAAAAAGAAATATTGATTGACACGACAGAGTAGATAAGTAAAGGGTTATTTTATAAGAGTAATTGAATTAAGGAACTTTAAACTTATAATATAAAAAAAAAATATTTTATAAAAAACGGATATTTTTATATCATGTTAAATAATATTTAATATTTTAAAGATAATGTCGGTCAAATGTTCACCACAGAGTTGTTTAATTTGAGGTCCAATTTTCATTAGTTCTTTCATTAGATGAGCAAAGTCGGGTAAAAAAAAATACTACCCTGGCAACACTAACGAAATGTTCATTTTGTTTCTTCGACAATCTGACAGATGGAAAATTAAATTAATTTTAATGCAATGCATTTGCTAATTACACATGAAATGTGATTCCATCCTGTTGCTCTAAAATCCTAGCAGTATTTCTACACTTTAAAAGGACACAACACGGCATAGTTAAATTCAAATCAGAAGTTGCGTACTGAGCGACGTCTGTAAAGAAACTTATAGGTCAAAACGTAAACCTACTCATTTTTTTATCATCATCAGTAGTTTAGTCGCCTTCTGTTTGATGTGCGTATGCGTTTTCTGGACTCTTCTTAATTCTATGGATGAAATATTAAAAAAAAAAACATAAAATATCATCATCATCATTCCCTTTCCACACCTAATGGTGCATAGAGCACTGCATCCTACATCAATCGCAGCGTATCTTAATATTTTTTTGCATGAAGGTAAGACGGCCAGTCTAACGCTTCTAGTACCAGTCTAGGGACTGAAATATTCTAGTGTAAAAACACCATTTAAAATAAAAAATTATAATGACACGACTAATATATGGTTTTAAATGTTTTAAATATATATTTAAGAACCAAAATGTATTTACAAGTAATTTAAATAGATTAAGTCAAAGAAGGAAACGTGTGTTAGAAATACAACATTGTATAACGAGGCTAGCACAAAGACATGCATATTTTATAGGCCCAATTTTTTAAATTCTTTTTTTACTGATAATATTTCATTGATTCCAAACTTTCCTTCTTTAAAAAAACACGCACTATCCTGGATTCAAACTAAAGATAAAAACTTTATTTTTTCTATGATATATTTTGTTGTCCTTAATAATAATATTTTTATGTTTTTTGTTTCCTTTTTTTAATTACTATAGAAAAAAAAGATCTTATAATCTTTTACGGAAATTTTTTCTTTTCTCTTTTTTTTATATAAGAAAAAAATATTATGCCCGTCCATTTATTATGGGAGCAAAAATTCATAAACATTTCTTCTAAACCCACGAACAGGCCATTTTTGTTGACTATTTTTACTAATATCAATGTTTTTTTTTTGGGTGATACCGTGTGTGTTGGATTTGTTCCGACGTTTCGGCTACGATTGCAGAAGCCATCTTCAGGGTAAACTGAGTGTTTTTGTAGAAAAAAGTGTGCGTACTAGTAATTTGTACTATGTCGCAGTCCGCAGTAGGCACATTTCTATTTATTTTTGTAGTATGTAGTGATGGGAACCATGTTGAGTTTAATTTAAGCCCGTCGTCTTTGTTTATGTTATTTGGGTGTCTGTGTATTTCAATTGACTCTTTTATTATTCGTGCACTGTAATTACTGGGTTTATGCAAACGTTTCGGTTCGAATTCGAAAAAATGTCCGGTGTCTATAAAGTGTTCCGCTCATGCAGATTTGTCAGGATGCCCAAGTTTACACGCTCTTTTGTGTTCGTCAATGCTTTTCTTTGCTGCGCGCCCTGTTTGTCCTATGTACACTTTATCACAGCCTTGGCAACTTAGTTTATAAACAGCTTCCGTTTCATTTTGCACAAGGTGCCTAATATTTAGGTGCCAAAATAAAAATTATTTTTCCAAATTCGCAAACCACCTGTGAGAAAATAATCATAATTTATGTTAAGGCATTTGCTGAAAATACTTCATGTTGAAAATAAAATATTAAAATTTGGTAAGATGAAAATTCTAGAAATTAAAAAAAGCGATGTGCTTTTTTTAAATTATGTTTTTGTAGTTACTTAATGAGGAACTTCAGCCATACAGGAAATTGGATATAAAACATGTTTTCTTGCGCGGAGTAAAAATTAGAGCATTAAATTGTACTGCAAAGTTTCTTGAGAATGTACGGAAAAAATTATAAAAAAATATTTTAATAAAAACGCACTACTTTGAATGACGTCACTGGTTCATGTGATTCAACCTATGATCTGAGAGCTATGGAAGATTTCCGGCCTGCTTGTCGCTTCTGGACCAATGGGAAGAACTGAATGAGAATAAGCGGAAATGATAATACGATAAATAAAAATTGAAAAAAAAAATTTTTGACTTAGTTTAATAGTCTATTAACAAATAATAAAATTTAAAAAAACCACTGAACTTCCTCATTATGTAATTTATGTATATTGTAATTGGCAGAAATACTGTATTGTACATTTAAATAAATAAATAAACTACAACTTGCAGATTAATGACACTTGAAAAGTTACTTAAAGTTATTCAAATGAGATGCTAAAATGCATTCAGGATGCGTTGCTTTATGTACTTTACATAAATGAGTGATACTTCAGCATGCATTTCATTCTAAAAGCAAAGTAATTTATAATTTATCCGGATGAATACAAAGTGCCTTTCGAAATAATCTGAGGAATCCATTCCCAAGTTTTTTGCATACTACCAATATATGTGTTTTGAATTGTCTTTGTGTTTGTGTGAACCTTTTTAAATATTCTTTATTGACTGGATACCAATCAATTCGATTAACAAGGATTTAAAGAGTAAGTGAAAACCTAAGAAAACAGATCAATGTATTCCTACATTTAATAATGTAATCCGCTCAAAAATCAATAATTAAAATAATTTTTAAAAAGCCTTTCAGGTACCACAGCATCAAGTTATTTGAGGAATTTGAGATCTTAGGTATAAGGCAATTGTATATTTTTAGAATAATAATGTTTGTGAAAGCAAAGTATTCTACCAAATCCCAAAAGGAACACTCCCACACTACCAGAAGTCAAACTAGATGGGTCATGGGGTCTATCACAAACTCTGAATTCGGGCACATAAATTTCGGGTTTCTGGGCCCCAAAATATTCAGTACGTTACCCAAAAATTGCAAAACCATGACCCGGATTCAATTTTATAAATTTGTAAAAAAATGGTTACTGGTTTTAGGCCGAGAAAAATCTGAAAATTTACTCAAAATACATTATTTAATAATAAATGCGATAATTTAAAATTTTATAACTGTATAGTAATTTAACTAGTAGGTAGTAGTGTAATTGTTTAAATATTTAAAAAAATATATTTAATTTAGCGACAAAAAAAATATTAAGAATTCATTTTTCAACTTTTTGATATCTGTCGAATTCTTCCAGTAGCCATTATTTCAATTTAAAATAAAATGTATACCCACCACATGTCATGCCTTTGCGGGATTTTTGTTTTGTTTTAATGTAATAGTTTTTTTTTGTAATTGTAACTAATATATATCTTTTGTAAATTGCAAAGAAAAAAATGTTATAAATTAACACTTTAAAAATAACGCGTACTGGGAGAAATTTGTGAGACAGCGCATTATCGTGATGCAAAAACTAAGAGTAATCTTTTCATATATATACCTCAATTCTCTAGATGAGTTGTGTAAAGAAAATAAAATGTACTTAAACACTAATAAATGTCAGATCATTCGTTTTCATCTAATAAAAAACCGCTCATTTTTTGTTACAGTATTGGCGGTGTCAATCTTTCTACAGTATCGGTGATAAAGGATCTCGGGGTATTTTTTGATGAAAAATTGTCTTATGTATATCATGTCAATGAAATTTCAAGCAAGGCATTAAAAATGTTGGGCTTTATTTTGAGAAATACAAAAAATTTCAAGTCCATCCGATCATTGAAAATATTATACTGTTCTCTTGTAAGAAGTAATTTAGAATTTAATTCATCAATATGGTCACCCTGCTATAATGTTCATGTTTACAATATAGAAAACATTCAACATAAATTTCTACGATATATAAACTACAAACTAAACATTCCAATACAAAATGTGAATTATTACTATTTATTAACACTGCTTAACCTAACAACACTTTCTGAAAGAAGAACTATTAATGATCTCATTGTACTGTATAAAATTGTAAACTCTTTTTTTGACGCACCAAAAATACTTGAATTGATTAATTTTAGAGTACCTGCTGTCAACACTAGGAGTACTTTATTGTTTCATTGCTCCAGTACTTCTTCCAACCAACAAAACAATTCATTGATACCGAGACTGCATAGGTTAGGTAACACTTATGGAACGGCTGCAGACATTCTGTCCAATTCTTTACCATCTTATAAGTCCACAATATCAAGTTTATTTGTAGCTGCTCGTCAAACTATTATTGACAATTCAATTCTATAAATTGAAAAAAAAAAAACTTACTTGTTTTTTATTTTTTACTATTATATCAAATTGCATTGTAGTATTGGCACATACGCATTTCATAGATACATATTTTTATTTCTTATTTTTTCGTGATAATATATGCTTGCTTGTTAATTAATTTAACTTAAAAATGTCTTTCTTGCTTCCCGTTCACTTTATTTATTGTTTGCTTTACATAATTTATTTCAAAAGCTTATATCTTTGCATTTTTTGTTTATATGCTTACTGTTTTTTCTTGCATACCTTTGTTATTATTGTTTTTTTTTTTTACTTTGTAAAACTTTTTATCATATCCTTTTTAACTAATTTCACAATTTTTTTCTGTATATTCTGTTTATTATTTAGTATGTTAGAATGTATTTCATTTTTATTTTTTGTAAATGCCTTTTGGGCGTTAATGAACAAAATAAATAAATAAATAAATAAATATATCTGGCCTTTTTAACGATCATTCTCCTTCAAATGATTTTATACGCTTAGAAAGTTTGCGCTATTGACTGTTTGTCCTATTAGAAAGAACTCCAAGTGCACTAAACCATGATAATCGAAGAAAACCGACAACATACGTGATTTTTTCCTGAATGTTTTTTTTAATGACAGTGTTCTGTGCTGTAGTTAACTGTAATCGGGCCTCCTGTAGCTCAATCACAAATAACTATCGACGTGCTAATAAGCGACGCGATAACAATTTATCACCATGGTTGTTTATCGTATTCGCGATCACAATAAAACATCCGTGAACACCTAGTACTAAATGTCTAAATATTTATGTTTCGCGACGTATAATCCTGCTGCGCAATCACATCTTTAAATTTCACCGGTGTAAAAATGAAAACTATTCCAAAACTGCAATTTTTATTTGTTATTTATTTTGTTTTTCTAATGGGGTCTAGAATTTTAACCGTCCATGCGCTCAGTAGCTGCAAGACTTGTTGTTATCTAAATTCTAATTTTATAAATCTGCTTACTAAATACTTTATTTCGTTTTTAAAATATCACTTAAACTCTAAACTTCATTATCAAATAAAACATTTAAAAATAAAAATGTAAATAGGGGCTAGATTTCTTATTGTCCATGCGCTCTGTAGCTGCAAGACGTTCTGTTATCTAGCTTATATATATCATAATAGTAATATATCATAATTGGAGACGAGGAGCTAGAATCCCAACCGTCCATGCGCTCTGTAGCTGCAAGACGTGTTGGGATATTTATTTATTGTACAGCGCCCTTTAGGTGATTTTCACAAAAATAGCGCTATATAAATTATCCAAACATTATTATAATTATGTTATTCATTGTATTAAGCCAGCGGTTGGCCAAAAGTAAAGAAAATCAGTCGTCTGTAATTGCAATTTATTTTTCACTTTTTTGTATTAAATACTCCTCACTATTTTGCAAATGCAATGTATTGTATTATTTTTTATAGCAAATGCCGATTTTTCGCCGATAAACTGTATTTATTTACGAGGAAAACAAAAACGAACCGACACGAGCGTTGACTTAGAGATTACACACGCGTTGACTTATGACTGCGATTACTTAAGCATGTTCATGATTATTCATTGATATCGTTAAAATGCTTGGTAGGTTTTTAAGCACGTCGATAGTTATTTTTGATTGAGCTACCGGTCAGTTGTGGTGAAAAAATATAAATAAATTATTCGTTAATGTCAATAAATAACATAAATCTAATTATAATGAAATGATTTATCCACTGAGTTACAAATTACGTACTTGATTGGCTAAGTATAGTTTTAATTAGAGATGGATTCTCAAGATAAGCTAAATTTGCACATAAGATAATACTAATTTAACACTTTTACTTCTGAATTAATTATTTTGGAGATGAAAAATTTGCCGCTATATTTTGGCTATCGCCAACTGTTACGTGGAAGGAAATTTGGCCCTTCGGGTCTCATTTAATCGGCCCTTAAGGCCTTGGTAGATTAGTATCTCGGAAACGTAGAAATATGACCCCCCTGCTCATCACAATTTATTTTTTGTTTATGTGGCGGGTCGACAACGACGGCACGAGCCGAACATTGCCGAACGCCGACGTAGAGCGTACGAACGGGCCAAACCGGCTTCGAGAAAACTACTAGGTGCCTACATAAAGGTGGTAACAACACGACTAAATTTACAATATCTTGAATTTGTCCAAATTTTAAAGACAAGAACTGGATTCAACTCCCCGGGGAGCTGTTTATATAAACATATTACAACAGAGATAAAGAACATTCAATATAAGGTAATATAGAAGTCTAGGCATCTACAGGGCTTATGACCTGTCAATGGCTGGTTTAGGTGGCCACTTTATGCACTGAGTAACATTTGCCATTCTGCCCATATTTGAACATCTATATTCCTTCAATTCTTTCATCTGTTGATGTTTGTGAAGTTTAAGAGCGGAAACCTTTAACCAGCCATTGACAAGGCATAAGCCACAAATACTTGAAGATGGACATGTCAAAAGTCGGAATAATCGGCGCGCGTGCATGAGAAGATGTATGAATGTAGAAGAAGCGAGATCTGTATGCAAAGATAGAGTGATGTGGCGTTCTATCCTCTCTGCCTAGCCTTACGGGGAAACGGTGTGATGGTTTGTTGTTGTTGTTGTTGTTTTTGATTATTAATTAACCTTAAATTTTTCTTTCTTGCTCACCGTAACATTTTATTCACTTTGTTTTCTTTACAGAATTTATTACATAAGCTTATATCTTTGCATTTCTTGTTTATATACTTACTGGTTTTTCTTGCATACCTTTGTTATTATTGTTTTTTTTTTTTACTTTGTATAACTTTTTACTATATCCTTTCTAACTAATTACACATATTATTTCTGTATATTCTGTATTTATTAGGATGTATATTTAAAATATTTTTTGTAAATGCCCTTTGAGCGTTAATAAACAAAATAAATAAATGTAGCAAAATTGATTAGAATACACTGCGATGAATTGATTTTAATTTTAACTTTTGATTTCAACTCTTAATTTATACTTATGTATGTATACATCTACTACCTGCATCTAATAAATTATTGTTGGTTGTGAATTTTAACAAAGAAATTTAAATGTTGATGGAAGCAGAGAGAGGGGGAGGAAAGTAGAGTTGGAGCTTTACAATGTCTTCTCCCTTTTATGTACTTTTATTTAATATTTATATTTTTACTTTTTTAGAATTCAATTATTTTTCCCCTCTCCTCCTGCATTCATAATAACTTAGTGTGAAATCTGTAATTGGTCTTACTTTTTTAAATTGTTCTTTTGTACCTTGTTTTATATAAAGACTGTATGATTTCTATAATTGGTGTACCAATGCAGTGCTCTATGCACTATTACGCTATCATTTAATTTCGTGTTTATTTGATTTAACACCCGGGTTGAAAGGGTAAACGGAATCTCGAAGAAATGGTCAGTGATGCAACCGAAACTGCATATAATGACAGAGCTATTGACACAAATGTTCGATTGCTCTCAGATAACCATAAACCGGAGGTAATGCTGTATTCTTAACATATGTTATTATTTAAATGGCGTAATGTGGTGTGATCAAGTGTTGTTCTTGACAATAATTATGGATCTCATCTTCAGTTTGCATTTGAGAAACAAGCTTGCACAGCGTAGGTGGAAATTGTGCATTTAACCCAAACAATAACGGCCATATAGCATTATAATAATAGCCGCAGAATTGTCAAAACACGTTTATTTATTTACGGTTCTATGAACCTTTTACATACTTACAATAAAACCAGTGAATAAAATACAAAAAAAAATAACATAACATAAAAAAAAGAACAAAAATATCGAGAAAAGTTTACAGTGGTAAACAGTATTTATTGGAAAAAATTCCAATCTACGGTGACTTATGGAATTATTGGATGGGGGGGTAGCGCAGCTAGCTTTGGATCCAGTTTTTAAAGTACAAAAACTCGTGCTTAGAACAATGAAAAAAGTACCTTTTCCCTATCCTTCAAAAGAATTGTTTGAAAATTGTAAAGTTCTAGATGTGCGACAGCTATTTGTCAAGGAGGCACTTGTGAAGTTCTGGAAATCTGTAGATAAAGTCAGGACACAGCAAAATATACAGACCCGATCAGCAGGAAGGAATAATTACCTTGGCCCAACCACTCACTTGAAGCTAGCTCAAAGAAACTTTACCTTCCTAGCTCCGATTTTTTAATCAACTTCCGGCAGCCATAAAAAACTCTACAAGTGCCAATGTATTTAAGGAAAATGTTTGCAATTGGTTGCTACGCATCGATAGGAACGATGTTGTCAATTTTTTTAAAGTACGAAATTAGCAAAAACTTACAAATCTGCTTTCCTTCCATACTCTTTTACTTTTATTTGCTTTTATATATATTGATAATTTTTATGTTTTTCTTATTATGTATTTTTGTATAATTTAATTAAGTACGTACTATTATTTGGCATATGATTTATTGCTCCTATTCCTTATATTTCTTACTAAAATTGAGTGAATTTCTAGAAACATAACTCAATTATCATTTTAATTATGCTTTTGAATATTTCAATTTTTCAATTATGCTTATTTTGTGTTATTTTTTTTTAATACTACTATACTTTACTATTATTTTGTTGATTTTAATGATACCACTATTTTGTATATTTGATTATGTCTGATTCTTAATTTGTATAATTTATATTTTAAAAATTATTTCTGATTATCTTTTTTGCATTGTATTCTTTGGAATTTGATTATTTAATACATTTACCTTTTTTTCTAGATTGTGATTCTATGTCATTATAATTTGATCTAATTAATTTTACTATGTATTTTTATTGTTATTTATTGTGGCTTGACACGGGCACAGCCTAAAAAGCCTTAATAAGTTCATGAATATTTAATTTTGTAATTTTAAATGAATAAATAAATAAATCGTCACAAATCTTGACGTCACAATTATTAGTGCCAAACGTATCACATTTTTCTAGCGACATTTTATAAAAATTTATTTTTAAAAGTTATATATGAAAACATTTCTCCACAATATCCATGTTGATTTTGAAAATACAATTAATTTTTGTTTTCGTTTCATACATTTTATTCGTAGTATGTGATATTCCTCCATGTACAAAATAAAAATGTGAATATACAAGGGTGTCAGAAACAACCTTAGAAATCTTCATTGAAGGAGTTGCTGAGATATTTGCGAAAAACATTGAAAAAATAATTGCGAGATTTGTAATTATGCTTCACCAAATCAATGGAGAATGCTCAATTTGTGGAGTTTTAGAGACGGTTTTAAATTACGCTATTATTAATGTAGGTAGGTTTTTATGTAGTCTCCATATTATGATGTTTAGAATATTGAATCACAACATTATTTTTGGTACGTGTACTAGTACACACACAAATCTGGATTTTCTCCCAAGGGGGAGTAGGTATATATTTTTATTTATATCCCTACATGGATGGTTTCTCAATTCGTAACATATATACAAAAATCAAAAATGTTACCTGTGTGGATATTCGCTAATAAGCGGAATGGGGAATGTTGTAGTACCTACTTAAAGTGGCCACTTAACCCAGCCAATGACAGACCACAAGCCCTGTAAACGCTCGAATATCCATAATCCTGAATTTGAAAAAATTCTACCTCATCTCTGTAGGGATATAAATAAAAAAATATTGAATCAGTTTAAAATCGATTTTCGAGAAAGATACGCTGGAGGTTGGGCTTATCCAGAGACCAATATACGTATAATGAGTTAGAAACTAGCTAAAATATATCTTCTCTTAAAGACCGTCTAAATAAATCCGACCTTATAGTCCTATTTAAAATGCTCAACTCACTCTTTGATGCGCCTGAACTACTGAGCTCAGTAAAATTAAATATCCCAACTAGAAACCTCAGACAAAACTTACTCTTTCATTCCGATAACCATAGAACTAACTATGGTTTACATTCCCCTATGCCCAGAATTCTTAGGTCTGCCAACAAACATACCAGTCTTGATTTCTTTGATAATAAGTTGTCTCTTTCAAACGATTTCTGAATCAAATACAATTATAAACACCTCTCTTAAGCTTTCACTCATCCGAAGTCTACTATATAACATTGTGTCTTTCTACTTTTCTTTATAATAATTTTCTGTGTATAAATATGTCCTTAAAATGCCCATTGGGCGTATATATAAATAAATATAGAGTTTATTTTGGCATCAATAGCTACTTTTCCGTTTTTGGTGGAGATTTATAAGTTTGCTTCTAATACCACCATTAATAGGTACAAAGAAATGTTTATATTTTTTAATGTTAAATAAACCGTAAAAAATATGAATGAAATGTAAATAAAATATGAATAAAAAGTCAACGGAAAGTAAAATAAATTATTGTAACTGGGTATTCCAGATGCCATAAAAAAACATTTAGTTTTATTGTTTGTGTACTACTGCAATGCCCTATGCACCGTTGATTCGGATAAGGATGAAATTAAGAAATAATTATGTGATTTTACGAGATCACGTTTCGAAGAATGATTCTAAAATATCCAATTAGGAGGATCCAGTTCGAAGGTGCGTCCCTTAGAATGTGACCGAACGAAAGAGTAATTGATAGTTGTGTTCACAGTCGCATCACGACTTGTGACGTAATCAACTCCATTTTATTATAAGTATTCCACATTCAAAAGTGGCTAAAGCTGGTATGAGAGTATTTCCTTATCGAGGCGTTTCATATGCTATTCCAAAATAATTAATTTAAAAAAAGCCTTAACAATATTCAAAGCGTTAACTTGTGGTCAAAAATTCTACCAAATGTTATTAAATATTTGTATATAACCACTTACCGACTTTGCTGTGTCTACCGGTTTCGAGACGTACCCGTCTCTTCGTTAGGACACAAATTAAACCAACATGCAAAACCCACTGTACACCTTCACCAAAGTTGTTGTACAAATCTAATTATCTATCACCATTTATTAAAATAATAAGTAACGAGAAAATGTTCAAAAAGGCTACAATAAATGGATAGTGGAGCTAAGTAAAATGGATTGTCTCATTCACCCAAACCAATATTGAATCAACTGCTCCACAAGTGTTAGGTTTCTGTTCGTTCATTTTGCGTTTTGTAATATAAATAATATAGATGCACATAAATGAATTAAAAACATAAATACGTAGTGTTTAAAACTGTCTGAATATTTTCTTTATTATCACTGTTTATTAAGTTAGTAAAAATATTTAAAAAAAAAAGTATATTGTTAAGTGTCCTCGGCACGAGTAACTATTAATTATAGTTTGTAAGAGAAAAAATATGAATAAATAAAAATATTAAATAAAAATATAAAAAACCAACACGACATGCATTTTAATAAGCAACCATTACATGCACTGATTAGGTAAAAAAAATAATTTATGTTGTAGGATAATGAGGTTACTGACGGTATAATAAATATAAACGACGAATGTCTTGAACAAGTAGAAAAATTTGTGTATCTGGGAAGTATGTTTTCAAGAGATGACAGAGTATAATCTCTCCTCCTTTCCTTTTTCCTCTTTCCTCTTTCCGCTTTTTTCCTTTTTCCCATTGAGTAATAGTTTTGATTTAAGGTAATTTATAAACAAATACGTTTATTTCTATTTTTATATATTTTTAACTTTTTAATCTTTTTTTTTTCTATTGAATATGTTCTGTTACTTGAATTATAAAAATAAAACTTTTATTTTATTGGTTGGTTGGAAGAAATTGCCATTTGGCAATAAGCCCGCCAATGTACAAATAACATTATGTACAAAAAGTTAAATAAATAAAAGATAAATAAATAAATATAAAAAGATGTTGAAAGGAAAGTGAATGCGGGCAACAAAATGAACGGTGCGCTAAGCACAGTAATTGCCAATAAAATTATGTCAATCGAAGCTAAACTGGCAGTGCGCAACGAAGTTTTAGTCCCAACACTTATATATGGAAGTGAAACATTTGTTTGCCAAAGTAGATTTTAGTGCACCGTTCACCCTGTTCCCGGCACTCATCCTCCTTTCAATATCTTTCTCGGCCTTTCCGTCCCTAGTAAACATACTTCCCAGATACACAAATTATTTTACCTGATTCAGAATATCTCTGTTCACGCTGATCTCACATTTATGTAGTTATATTTTCATCCCTTTCAAAAACCATCACTTTCGATTTATCAACATTCATAAGCAAATCGCTTTTCTTGCATACCTCGTAGACTTTTGCTACCAAGAATTGAAGGCATTCTTTGCTGCTAGCAAGAAGCACGGCATCATCCGCATACAGAAGACAGTTAACAGTTATACCACTGCTTTTTTTTCCCATTCTTAAATCTTTCAGTTCTTTCATACAGTTATCGATGTATATGTTGAACAACCATGGTGACATTACACATCCATGTTTGACTCCTTTCGGAATATTATTATATTATATAAATACATATAAAAATATTATTTTCATGTACTAGTATATATTTTTCAGTAATCAAAGTTTTTTTTTTAAAGAACAGTAAGTTATTGTAAATTTGGCGGGATTAGGACAAGGATGCTTGAAATGAGGATAAGGAGGGAAAGGAAGATGTACATATTTATTATTATAATGTGTGTTAAGTAACGTAATGCATTTTTAGTGTCAATTTTAAATCTGACAGAGTGATGTTTGTATAGTCTATGTCTTTAAATTGTAAGTGGTTTTATACAAATTTTTAATAACATTTAGTTAAATATAAAGCAGTTTTTCATCGCCAACCTTCCCCTTTCCGCACCTAATGGTGCATAGGGTACTGCATTGGTACACCAATCACAGCTTATCTTGATCCTTTTTTTACGTGAAGGTAAATTAATAAGTATAATACCGACAATCTTAAGACACAATTTATTATATTATTAGAGATTTTAAAGTTATTAGATGAAATATATACTGGCTACCCATCATCGGGAAGGGAAAGTAAAGGCTGTAGTCGGGTAAAACGAACTCAAAATTAAGAAATCATACGATTTTGCCATTTTAAAAGTAATGTTATTTTTAGTCGTACAATAATAAAAAAAAAAAAAAAAACATAAATTAGATAAAAACAATATTTTTTTTAAGTATTTCTGTTAAAAAATATACTTAAAAGTTTTATGTAACTAAGATATAATTATTTTTATACAGGCAGATTACGCCATTTCAAATACGAAAAAACTCAATGGTCTTTATTAACCCAAAGACCATAGAGTTTTTTCGTAATTTGAAATGGCGTAATCTGCCTGCTCTAAAAATAATTATATTTTAGTTACATAAAACTTTTAGGTATATTTTTTAACAGAAATACCCTTTAAGAATATTGTTTTTATCTAATTTTTTTATTTTTTATTATTGTGCGATTAAAACATTCGTTTTCAAATGGAAAAATCGTATGATTTCCTCATTTTGCGTTCTTTTTACCGGACTGCAGCCTTAAACAGTAAATACATTTTTCTTGTAAGACTAGAAGAGGCATACATAGGTATTCCTTATATCTACGAAGACATCGTTTCAACAACAAAGTACCGGAAGAATCCACAAGAGACATTCCATCTATTCAAATAATTATACGTTACGCGATCGATAGAATGATCTTCAGCCATATATTATAATGTTGCTGATCGCCTGTGTTGAAAGGCATCGTAACTATTTTTTTGTCAGAATACCTATCTGTTATTATTTATGTTTTTTGTCAATATTAAGTAAAGCAAATTTTTATTATGTTTATTGTTTATTTCTACTATGTTTTAACTACATTTTACTATGTTTTTACTACATTTTTCTTATGTTTTTACTACATTTTTACTTTGTTTTTACTACATTTTTTACTATGTTTTCACTCCATTTTTTACTTTGTTTTTCATATTTTCCTCTATCTTTAAAACTGTTTTTATATATTGATTACTGTTTTTTATATTTTTTTGACTGTCTTAGAACGGGGTAAATCACCCTAGTTAGGCAGTCAAAGCAACTTTGTATAAATTATAATTTTGTGTATGTGATATAATGATAATCGGGATAATTTGAATCGGGTTGTGGTCCTGTGGCTAGTGTCTCGGACTCACGGACCAAAGGTCTGTGGTTCAAATCCCACTCTACCCCAACTTGATTCCCATTTTCTAATAGTGAGTTATTTACAACTCGTTGAAAATGGCCCTCAAAATTAAATATTTGGGTAAATCATAAGAACTCAAATATTTCTTTTTTCAAAAAAAAAAAACAAAAAAAAATAATAATAATAAAGAACTCCAATAGACCCTGAGCCCTACTGCGAGTTGCTCAAATGTGCTCCTTGTAACGAGCTTAGCTCATGAGAGCGTAATGCTCTGGTGAAATGTACCTGGACAGCACCATGCAAAGGAACTGATGAATAGGTATTCTCAAAGATTTGCGTTTGACCTAATAAAGCTTAACCGAAGTCAAGTGAGGGTTATTATCAAAGACCTTACTGGGTACTGAAGATTGAACAAACGCCTTGCTAGAATGAACCTTTTAGTAACTTTTAGGTGAAGGTTCTGCAGTGCAGAAAAGGAAATACCTGTACACATTCTATGTGAATATTATTTTCTTTCCATCATAAAAGAAGTTGCATCCTCGAGAGATCACTGGTTAAACCTGAGGATAGTAAAGAGCTCGCCCTCTACCTAATAGCCCTATACTTAACGGATCTTGAAGGAGGATATTAAGCAACATGAGAACTCTCGCCTTCCACACAGTAGCCAGGCTCTTTATAGACTTGGGCTTGCATGGCGAGAACTACTAACGGGGACTAACCTGTCACAATAGATCTTGACAGATCGCAGTGATGTCAGGATCTTGTATAGAATCGACTAATAAGGTACAAGAACGGAGCCTTGCGGAACACCAGTGGTGACCTCAAACCAGTCTGTGACAAAATCGTTGACTCAAAACTAAGTATGCTTATCTAACATTTATTTATGAAATTGATACATTGTTGATGTTTTTTAGTCTATTCTCAGGTGTTTGGTAATTACTAGGTGATTGTAGACGGCTCCCATTGTAACGTAAGTAAATTAAGATTTTAACGCGTCTGTCGTTTCTTTTTGTAACGAATTATAATGACTTTCATTAATCACTTTCTCTTCTTATTAATATTAATGCATTAAGAATAATGACATTTTTAGTTCTTTATGTTGAAAAAGTCGAGTCGTTTTAGTAAAAAAAAAACTTTTATACAGAGCTTCTGTATTGGCGAAGTAAACGATCGCTTAATACTTATTACATTAAATGCGTTAGATCTGTTTACTTTGTAAAAAAATAATGTTTATAAGAAAAAAATAAATATATATTATTATGGTACAAAAATAACAATTTCTCTTTCTACTACATACACACTTAGGTAATAAATTTCTCTGGATCATGTCTAGTCTGCCTAACTAGGTACAACCTGTTTTAAGGCAGACATTTTTATGAAAAATAAACTATTTTAATACTACCTATTAGTTGATTTATTATACAGTTAAACAATATTCATTTAAAACATTTTATTTTTTTTGAAAAAGAAATATTTGGGTTCTTATGATTTACCCAAATATTTAATTTTGAGGGCCATTCTCAACGAGTTGTAAATAACTCACTATTAGAAAATGGAATCAAGTTGAGGTAGAGTGGGATTCGAACGACGGACCTTCGGTCCGTGAGTCCGAGATACTAGCCACGGGACCACAACCCGACTTATTTATTTATTTATTTATTATTTAAGAATGTTTTTGAGTTCGACATGCGCCGTTGCGCAGTTGGTAAGACGGCCAACTGTGAAACTGGCGTCGCGGGTTCGATTCCCGCCAGTTGCAAGAAAAAACAACCCAAGAAAGAATTTTTCTCAATTGGTCTGGGTGTTGTAATGTATTTTTCATTACCTCCTTCCATATCCCCTCTATCCCACCTGCTGACAAGCCTCAAAATAGAGGCTTAGCGGGTTATTCCTTTAAAAAAAATGTGTAAATTTTCAGATTTTTCTCTATCTAAATCCATTAACCATTTTTTTACAAATTTATTTAATTGAATTCGGGTCATGGTTTTGCAATGTTCGGGTAACATATGAAATATTTTAGGGCCCAGAAACCTGAAATTTCTTCAGGTTCCCGAATTTAGAGTTTGTGGTTGACCCTATGACCCATCTTCTAGGCTTCTAGTAGTGTGGGAGTGCTCCTTTTGGGATTTGGTAGAATAATTTGCTTTCACAAACATTATTATTCTAAAAATATAACGACTTAAAACTCAGATGGTTCGATTTCTTATTTTTTGGAGTTTATAAACAGCGTTGTGGGGAAAAGATGTTTTATGGCTTACAGATTAAGGGAAAAAAATAAAATATTTCTATGATAATATTTGCGTGAGACTATTAGTAGTAGAGTGCGGCTCATAGTCCATAATCGATGACACACACGTGCTAATACATTTCACCTGAAATAGTGCAATGACCGAAGAAAGCAATGTCATCATTTTCTATAGAATCCAATACAACACATAATGCAACTCTAACAATATCGCACATAAAATCGGAAGCATCGTTTTGCAGTACATTCACACCGTACCTACCATGGAAATATGAACCACAAAGGAACGTGGCCTATAAAGAAACCACAGGGCATTGCAACGCCAGTTAGTCAGTCAGTTCTGCTCAGTAGAAAATGACGCTACCCTAACTATTTTTACAATTCGTCTGGCGCAACTGTGACAGGGAAACTCCTTGATGGAAGGAAGTATGGCCTCCTGAATAATTTTTGTGTCTTAATATGTTGCAACAGAGAGGGAAAACATTTTTGACAAAGGAATATGGAAGACTTGGCGTTAACAAGGCTTACGACCTATCATTGAGTGGTTTAAGTGGCCATTTTACACACTGTGTAACATTCACCATTCTGCCTATGTTAAAACATCCATATTTCTTCAACTCTTCCATTCGTTGAATTTTGTGAAGTAAAATAGCCGAAACCTTTATTATGCGGGTGAGATTCATCCGGCTGAAATAAGTCACCTACCTGGCAACGCCTGAAAACAATTTTTCAATATTTATACTTATTCTTTTACCAGTTAGTTAATTCAACAAAGTTTTGAGTACGGCCAAATGTTTGCAGACTGGCTGGATTTCCTCTCTAGAGGGTTATTAAGATCTAAATTTGTTGCAACAGAGAAGGAAAACATATTAAAGAAGGCAGTATGGAAGTCTGGCATTTATAGAGTTTATCACCTGTCCTTGGCTGGTTAATGTTGTTACACTGTGTAACGTTCACCATTCTGCCTATATTTAAACACCTTCAAGGCCATTTACAAGCCTTGTAAATGCATAAACTTCCATTTTCCCTTCTGAAAGATGTTTTACCTCTCCGTTGAAACAAATTTAGATCTAAATAACTCCGTATAATATTATCTATTAGTATACCTAGAATATGTCCATATACTTTTTAATTTCTTAAACGAAACGGTTTGGGTAGGTAGAAAGAAATTGCCTTATAGCAATATGTTCCACCCTAATTTGTATATAAAATATATATTTATTTATACTTTTACATTGTTTGTATTCTTTTTTTATACAGAATAATGTGAAACATGCCTAAGATTAGTTTTTTGTTAACATAATAATATCAATTAAAAAAACGTAATTCGTCCAATTAACCTAATTATCATTAACACAATAAACAATAAAAAACTAAAATAATCTAAAAAAAACATAACGAATTTATATATACCAATAAACAAATTTCACAAACAGTACACACATTTTACCTATTTGGCTTGATCCACTCATAGATCCGTGTACAACCCACCTCCACTATCCATTTCTTAATAGCAATTTTATATTGTAAGAACTTACTAATTGTCCTTATGGATTATTTATTTATTTGATACTTTATGTTCATATACAATAAATATACATATAAAGGCGGGCATATTGACTTAAGGCAATTTCTTCCTACCTACCCAAACCGTTCAGTTTGAGAAAATTATAAATACATGGCCATATTGAATCTTACAATTTTATACAAAACTAAAACAAAGATTAACAAAAAAAAATATTTAAAAATGTTAATTTGGTTTTTTTTCTATTTTCCTTTTCATTTCATGGTCGTGCCATACCATATATATGTGCTATAAACTTTTTAATAATTAAAAAAGGAATGGCCCACGCTCAGACGCTGTAGTCTCTGTGGGCATTTCTTCCAATTCATGTTATACCTTAATTTTAAGATGTACATTACTAAGGTGTATTTTTGTAATTATATTTCTATGTAAATAATGTGTATGGGAAAAAATATAAAAATATATATATATATACATGCAAGGGCGGACATGTTGCCCTAAGGCGATTTCTTCCTACCTACCCAAACCGTTCAGTTTGAGAAAATTACGAGTACATGGACATGTTGAATCTTACAATTTTATACAAAATTAAAAACAAAGATTAACAAAAAAAATAATTTAACATTATACTATGAAGAGAGGAGAGGGGATGGGAAGGAAAGAAGAAGGATAAAGGTACAATTTAAATATTTAGATAGTGACATTTCAATCTTGACTTAAAGGCAAATAAAGGAGGGGCGTCTCTAACATGTGACTTACCTAGGACTCACAATGGACAGACAATTAAAATGGACAAAACACATAGACGGACTCACTAAGCTAATGACATCACTACATAGCCTTTTCTACAAAATTAAAGATTTTATACCAAGAAAGGAAAAAAATATGGTGTATGAAGCCTATGTCAAAAGTAAATTAAGTTACATGATCGCCTTCTGGGGAACTGGTAACATGACAGACATAACAAGAATACAAAGACAACAAAATAAAATTCTTAAACTAACATACAACCTACCCTACCTGACCTCTACGACTGCACTGTACATAAAAACACACCAGTTTGACATAAACTACTTGACTTAAATTGAGACCATAAAAATTGTGCACAAAATAACACTGGGAAACATACAAGACGACGACATAATATTAGCCAAAAATGCTGACATACACAAATATAACACCAGACAACAACAACACTATCATATATAAAAAGCAAAAACAAACACAGGACAGTCAAAAATACTACATAATGGACTTAAACACTACAACGACTTATCTTACTACATGAAAACTTTTACTGGAGAAAAATTTAAAATCAATCTGAAAAAGCAAATGATGACTGAACTAACTAGACTAGACGAGACATAAAATGACTAGACAATATAAAATTTCTAACGTAGCCCTAACGGGTTTTTGAAAATTGTAAATAAATAAAAAAATAAATAAAAAAACATTAGTGGGTAGATTATTTTGCAATCGAGCGGATACTACTAAAGAAGAGGCAAGAAAATTAAAGCTATGACAGGGTATGAAAAGGGTTCTCTCGTTACTAGAACGAAGAGATAGTCCGTGTTGTGAAAAAGATTGGATGAGCTCTCTCAGATAAACAGGCGAAGTGGGATTATTTAAAATATTGTAAATACGTGATAATGGAAGTAGATTGTACACTTAAACAGAGTAGTAGGCCAATCCTCTTTGACCAAAGATTGTATTTATTTGTGTATTAAATGTTAAATAAATAGATATTTTGTGGGACTATTAAAAATGTTTTATTCACTCATAAACTGATTTAATTTTATAGTATAATAGTTGACATTTGCAATAACGGTTTGCAAATGTGTTTCAGCAAAATGTTAAGTAATAAAAAAGAGTTTAAGACTACAATTCGTGTACATGGTTATTAGGACAATTATTTTGTCCGTTCATCGTTATACTATGGAGTAATGATTGTCGGAGATTAAGAACTGACATCAAATAAGACGGCCTTTTATTACTCGGGTATTGCACAGTGCTGATTTCCTGTTGCCAACTTAATTTGATGTTTTTTATGCAAGATATTGGTGAGTAGTCTCTTCTTTAACTGCTTAAACTCTCCAGAGCGATTACAAAGAAACACAACCGACCCCCCACCTTCAAATTTTGAGGTAAGTACATCTACTCATATCATATCTACTCATTAAAGGTGTCAAAAATTTTGCTCCGCCGAACAGTTTTTTTCTTTCAACAATGTTTAAGTATGTCCAAATGCTTGCAGACTGGCTGGATTTCCTCCCTAGGGAGTTATTCACATTTAAATTTATTTCAACAAAGAGGGAAAATATTATTGAGAAGGGAATATAGAAGTCTAGGCATTTACAATCCTGCAAGTCTGCAAGCATTTGGACATACTCAAAACATTGTTGAATTAACTACCTGGTAAAAAAAGAAGTATAAAAAATGGATAATTGTTTTCCAGCGTTGCCTAGTAGGTGATTTGGTTCAGCTGGATGAATCTCACCCGCATAATAAAGGTTTCCGCTCTTTAACTTCACAAAAGTCAACAGATGGAAGAGTTGAGGAAATGTGAATGTTCAAACATGGGCAGAATGGTGAATGGCCGGGGAGCCGACATGACAGGTGAAGAAGAAAAAGAAGGAAATACAATAAATTTTTATACAAATCCACGCATTTCCGTTCAGAAAATAATATATTATTTCAAAGACCATGCAAGAGGTATCGGATTTGATTTTTGACCGTTTGACTTGAAACATTTATTTAAAAACTATATTTTTACGCTAGAATATTTCATGACCCTTGGACAGACACCTGAAGCGTAAGACTGGGACAAGATACGCTGCGTTTGGGTTCACTGAAAACACTTTAATAAAAGTGTTTTCTACGGTCACAAATGCGGTTCAGAATAGCACCGCTGGGGTCGAATTCTTAAAGGAAGCAAAAACGCGAGGGGAGAACGCATTTTTAACGCGTATTTACGTACTAAGTACCGCTAACAGAGCGCTCTCTTTGCGAGTTACACCGTTCAGAATATCAGCCCAGGTCTGAGAAAATTCACATCTAATTTTGTATCCTTACTGGGAAAAGAACCCGGAACCTTCCGTGCGTGAGTCAAGCGTCGTCCATTACGCCACGGAGGTCACTGATAAAGACGGAATTTGTATTTTTCTATAGTTTGCTAATTATTATATAATGTGTTAACATAAATTGGGTCCGTTTTTTTTTCGAATTCAAAAAGGTGCACCGAAAGTTTAAATTCTGTTATGTCCTGCCGGTAAAACAACTTTGTGACTCAAAATTGATTGAAGATCACTTTTTTGATCCGAGATTTGAAAAAGAGTTTCCCACACTCACAGCACCAGATTAAAAACTAAGGGCTCCCTGTTTGTTCTCCGAATTACATTACGAATTACATTTGGAGAGCGAACATTAAATTGCGTTGTTCTAAGATTGTTCAATGATCTCCCGCAAACCATCACTATCATGAAAGATCTTCAAATGAAAAAAAGAACTAAAGAAATATCTTCTAGATATTTTATAGTGCCTGTTTATCATAAATTTGTAAAATATAAATATAATAAATGTAATATAAAAATGTCATAAAAAAAAAATATGCCCCACCAAAAAGTCTTTAGACTTAGTGGGTAACAAATTCTTGTATGTATTTTTTAATTATAAAATAAACGCTGCTCTGCAGCACTGAAACTGAAGAAAAGTAAAACAAAATGGTGAAAGTTGTACGTCATTTGAAAGTTTTTTTTTGCTTTACAGGATTTATTTATCCAAAGAAAAATCAACAGCGATTGTAACAAAAAATACAATATTTACAAATTAACCAAAAAAGGTCAGCTTACCCACCACATACCGCACACCGCATCTGAGGACATCTCCTTGGCGGTGCCCACGTCCACGAAAATATTGCTCGTTGCCGAACGAGAAAAGCTGCTCGAAGAAGATCTCTGTAATTTGGTTGCCCCAGCATCTTCGTGTTGAAAAATGTAATCCAGAAGTACATAATCTGCACTTTATTGGATTGAGAAAAGAAGGAAGTGAATTCTTCACTGACTGGATTAAATTGATTGGACATGATCAATTCGCCGAAATGATTACAAAACTTTTTAAAAGCCTTGAAATTTTTTTTGGAAGCCACCAGATCTGTATATCCGACAGGATCTATAACAGGGCCACGGACAGTAGCGAGAAGCTCCATTCGGTAACCATAGAGAAGGGGAAGAGACAAGACCACAGGATGTGTTCAGAAGATTGGTTAGGATATCCGCAGTAGCACGAAGGGGAGTCAACAATATTAAATTCACAATGCACCTTCTCACACCCCAGTGGTTGCCATGGCAAAAATCCACTTTACGGTTCGAACTGCTTGACATTACTCTCCAGATCTAGCCCCGAGAGACTTTTTTTGTTCCTTAAGCTAAAAGTCGAACTCGGAGGATGGAGATTCTCATCTAATGAGGAGGCCATCACCTTTGGAAACGACTATTCTACATGGAAAGACGCCAAATATTATTTAGATGGGTTGAAGAGATGGGAGCATTGCTGGGAGAAGCTTCTCTTCGGACTTCTATCTCCCTTTGTTAACCATGGAGTTGAAACAGTGTTTTATTGCTTACTTCTTGGCACGAACACTTGACAAATTTACTACTATGCTGTATTATTTTGTAAATTTATTGATATCATTTTACCTTCGCTCGAATTCCACTCGTCCATGCGCTTTGTAGCTGCACGATGATTGGTTATCTAGCTTTCATTTATTTTTTAAAATAATTCCAATCGCTTATGCGCTTAGTAGCTGCAAGACGTGTCATGCTTTTTTTATTATTCATATTATCATTATTATTTTTAAATATCATTAATACACTTTATTTATTTGTAAATTTTTTTAATGCGTAAATCGGGGCTAAATTTCTAACTGTCCATGCGCTCTGTAGCTGCAAGACGTCTTGTAATCTAGCTCATATCTGTTATAATTTTTAATTGATCTTAATTGAAAAGAAGAAACTAGACTCCCAACCGTCCATGCGCTCTGTAGCTGCGAGACGTGCTGGGATATAATTAATTGTACAGCGCCCTTGAGCTGATTTTCACAAAAAATGGCGCTATATGAATTATCCAACTTTATATAAATAAGTGTAGAAATGTAAAAATATACGATGTAGAAGAAAAAAAACACAAATTTAATTAATATTACTTGTTTCATTGTTAGGTCGGAAACATTTCAGATAAACCTCGAAAAAGCCCTTTTGGCATATATAATAAATAAATAATTACATTTAAAAAAAAATTATTACCAGGCCCCTAGAATACCTGATATACTGTAACTTTATGGCAAATGTCATACAACACTCACTGAGCTATCAGTTTGCAGATGATACGGCAATTTTTGCTATTGGAGACTCACAAATAGATGCGCAGCAAAAACTGCAATCGGATTTTAATCAAGTTTTAAGATGGTCACATGATTAAAGCCTAACAATAAATATAAAAAAAACGAAAGCGTTACACATTACGTCCCCATATAATAGAACAAAAAAATTGTTAATATATGCACACACTCACGAATGCTTGCATATCAATCTACAAGACTGCAAATGCACAAAAATAGATCACGTATCAAATAAGTATTTAGGCATTATTAAAGATTCCACTTTTAATTGGGAAGAACAGATAAAAACAGTTTGCAATAAGCTAAGAGTTTGCCTACTTAACATGTACCATTTAAAACCATATATACCATACCCAGTGCTGAGACTAGTTTACTTGGGGCTAGTTGACCCAATTATTCAATATGGATTAAGAATATGGGGACTAAGTGTTAAATCTTATACGGATAGAGTCTTGAACTTACAGGTACAAATCTGAAAAATTATCGTACCTGTAAAAATAAAGATTGAGGCAAAAGACAACATTAAAATATTATTTGATTTTGTTAACGTTTTGCCAATTAACAAACAGTGTCAGTATAAGTAATGACAGATCATTTCCTCGATTGCAATTTTAAATCCAAAATAAACCACCAGATCATGACCCGACAAGTATCGGCACAGCAGCTGATGGCACCACGACAGAAAAACTACTATGGTGACAGAACAATGGGTAGTGTATTACCAAAACTATACAATTTAATACCAGCTAAAAATCGTGAAGAAAAAAACCTAATTTCATTAAAAAAAATAGTCAAAAGATTATTTAACAGCAAGTGAAACTTAAGTGTATAAATATATTTTATTCTTCAATTATTATTTAACTATGTACTTACTTATAAATAAAAAATAAAAAAAAGTAATGTAACCCGCAGACAAGCTTCGGCTTTGCGGGAACAAAAATACAATAATGTATGTAACTAATTTGTTAAAATGAATAAAACTTTAAAAAATAAATAAAAAAAAGTAGACAAAACTGAGGATTTTCGACACCTTTTATTCGCGTTCAATCGAGGGAATAAAGATTCTTAAGCTTTTTCATATTTACGCAGTATACGGTGAAGATTTTATGAAGTATGAGCAATTTACAGTATTTTTTTGTTGCGTCTTCTTTGTTCTCTTCATTTGGAAAAATCGGACGCAACTTATGCTAACACGCAATACATATGACGCGATTCGCTTCCATTACTCAAAAAGTCAAGATCGATACAATTGGCGGTAAATCAGTTTAAATCACTCGGTAATATATCGATAGGCGGTCTAAATTACAGTGTGAACTAATTTTTGATTAAAATATCAAAAATGATTTATTTATCGGCTCGAACTTGTATGGTACCTACATAATCTATACTCTTATATAGTTCAAGGAGACGCGTCATATGAATAATATAACCTATAACAACGTATAAGGAGTGGAGTGTTGTGTTCGTAAATTCAATTGGTGTAAGTTTTAGTGCCTATGCATATCAAAACAATAGAAGATGATTTAAACCAAATAAAAATATAGAGATCTGCAACGGATCATTTTTCAAATTGAATCATTTTATTATTCAGATCAAATGTGTCGGTGAGTGTGGACAATGAACCTACAGTCCCAACACTAGTTCGCAAGCATGCTTCCATTCCATGTGGCTGACATCTTAGTGAAATCTTTCAGCGCGTGGTAAACAGCCGATATATGGGGCCAAAACCTCATCCTGATCTCAAACTTTACACATGACGTATAGTTCATAACCATTGTTCTATGATCCGAAGGGGTTTTCCGGAGCAGGATTCTCCTACTGTTAAGTAAATAACAGCATTTACGATACTATTCCTGGCCGATTACCTTTCGTTCCCATCCTTCCCTTAACCCATCCTTATGGTACCTACCTAACATCAAGATAGAAGATATTCAAAATTAGAAGATTCGGATTTAGAACAAAAACAAAACAACATTTTTTTTACTTCACATAAAATCGGAAAAAAAGTGGTGGAATCGTCGCGCGTCGAGGAAAAGATTGTTATATTAAAGTTCATTTGTGATCCAGCGCCAGAAATTGAAGAACATTCAGATTATATTAAAGGTAGGTATCCACTCCATGTACCTATTCCTTTCTCAAATATTTTCCAACTACAAAAGTGAATGAAATTCGATTTTCATTTACAATCCTACTACTTTGACATGAATCTCTTTCATGTTTTTTTTCTTTTTTATAATATGTACGTATTAAATGTATGTTTGTAATGTATATGTTTTATTAAAATAAATGAATTGACTTGAATTGAATTGAATAACTTTTCATATTTTTTCTACTACAAACTATAATTAAAAATAAAAATAATGTGACCTCACTGGGGTTACCCGTGCCGAGGACACTTAACAATATAGTTTTAAAAAAACGTTTTTACATTTGAGAATAAACAAAGAAGACTTACTTAATAAACAGAGATAATTAACAAAATATTCAGACAGTTTTAAACACAACGTATTTATAGAGTTCATATTTGAAGCACTAACTTTGTGGTTATTCATTATAATAAAATAAATAAAACAACTTTGTTTTTAACCACTAATTTTTTAATTTTCGAAGTAAGACAGGAGAGGACTAAAGTAAATATTGTTTATTAAGTTATTTATTATTGTTTTCTTACCACACACTTCACCAAAGTTGTCAAGACTATTCACACGGTTGCGTGGCATTGTAACGTTAAACAATATAAATTATAAGTTATTAAAATTATTATTAGTTTTATTAAAATAAATTCTGTGAAACATTTAAGTTTGTAAGTGAAAATTCTTGACGGAAGTTCATTGTAATCTTTATATATATAATTAATCGGTACGTGTGATGTCACCGTACTCCTCCTAAACGGCTAAACCGATTAACGTGCAGTTTTCACCGAAATATAGATCTTTGCGCTGTGCGTGTTCGTAGATATTGTCAATAGAATGTATTAAAAAAAAGTTAGGAGCACAAATGTTTTATTCATCGATCTACCAGGGTTGCATTCGAGGAGAATGCATTTGCAAAAAAATGGAAAAATGTTATTTTTTTGTGTTTAAAAAAAGTTTGTTTTTGAATGTTTACAAACAGAATTTATTTTTTGTGGATCTCAATCAGATTCTTTCCTTAAAATCCTTATAATTTCTACCCATTTATTTATTTTTATTAGATTTTTGGTAACACTAAATTAATATTTAATTCAAATTTAAAATCAATCTGAAAAAGCACATGATGACTGAACTAACTAGACTAGACGTGACATAAAATGACTAGAGAATATTAAATTTCTAATGTAACCCTAACGGGTTTTTTAAAATTGTAAATAAATAAAAAAATACATTTTTAAAAATCGTATTCTTACATAAGTACACCACTTTGTTGGTGAGACGACCGAAGTTTGACGTTTGCAAAAAGAATGCCATATTTAAAAAAAATATATATTTTATGTTTTGGAATTCAACCATTGCAAAAAGAATGCCATATTTAAAAAAAATATATATTTTATGTTTTAGAATTCAACCATAAACAAGTTAAATTAAATATATTTTGAATATCAAGAATTTTTAGTTTTTGAATTTAATCACAAACAAGTACCTAGATGAAAAGTATTTTTCCAAGATAATAGCAGGCAAGCCAACGTTCGGGCAGGACAACGTCTGTTGGGTCCGCTAGTAAAGTAATGAAATAGTGTAGATATTTGCTTTACTAAGGGTTAACAAATAACATAGTGCTCGTCATTTTCTAAGCATACTAAAAACTACAATTACTCATTGTCGAGAAACTTTGAGTCGCTGAATATTGTCCAAAATCAGATTAATCTACACCAATACGCTATAAGGTAAATAAAAGTGCGTGGTTAAAGATGTAGCTGCGTGGCATTAATTTTGGTTCCTGGACACTCGACGGTAACGAGGCAGCTGATGAATTGGCAAGGCTGGGAGCTGAGACAGCCCCAATAGACCCTGAATCCTACTGCGGGTTGCCCAAATATGCTCCTCGTAACGAGCTTAGTTCATGGGCCAGGAAGCAGAGCCTTAGGCTCTAGCAAAAAGTACCTGGTCAGCACTTTGCAAAGGAACTGATAAAAGGGAGCTCGCAAAGGTTTGCCTTCGACCTAATAAAGCTCAGCCTCATCGAGTGAGGGTTATCACTAGAGCCCGCCCAGGGCACTGCAGATTGAACAAACACCGCGCTAGTACGAACCTTTCCGAAACTTCTAGATGTAGGTTCTTCAGTGCGGATGAGGAAACACCTATGCACATTCTATGTGAATGTTCTCCAAGCCACTGCAGAGTGGAAATTCTCCAAGCCACTGCAGAGTGGATCCAATCACCGTTGTTCAAGCGATGGCGCGATATGTTAAGACCACCATAAGTGCTGCAATATGAAATTTTATTTTATGTTTATATTGATGTTTATTGTTATATTTATGTTTATTGTTATATTTATGTTTGTTGTTATATTTTTGTTTATTGTTATATTTTTGTTTACATTTATATTTATGTTCATGTTTATATGTTTATATGGTAGAATTGACTCTGCACTTTATAGCCATTTTACTGGAATAAAAAATAAAAAAAATAATAAATTAACATCATAAAAGGAGCCACATTCTCGGGGGTCCAATGGTAAAACATGAGGATGTTAAATAGCTCGCCCCCTACCTACTAGTCCGATACTTTGCGGATCTAGGCATGGAGGGGGAGATTAATAAAAAATCTAAACCCTCGCCTTCCACACAGTAAGCCAGGTTCTTTATAGACCTGGGCTTAGAGGGCGAGAACTATTCACGGGGGCTCATCTTAATAGATCTTTACAGGCGCAGTGACGTCAGGAGCTTGCAAAGCACTGACCCCCACCTCTAAGATTAAGAATAAGAATATTCAGATCGAAATTTGTTGCAACAGAGAAGAAAAAATTTTTTAGAAGAAAATATGGAAGACTCGGAATTTACAGGGCTTATGACCTTCATTGGCTGGTTTAAGTGGCCACTTTACACACTATGTAACATTCACCTTTCTGCCCATGTTTAAACATCCACATTTCCTCAACTCTTCCATCTGTTGACTTTCGTGAAGTAAAAGAGCTGAAACCTTTATCATACGAGTGAGATTCATAGGTGTAGGTGAATTGGTTCAGCCGGGTGAATATGACAGCAGAGGCTGGATTTCTTCCCTAGGGAGTAATTGTTGATTAAAATATCCAGTGTTAGAAAAAGTATAAAAATTGGAAAATCGTTTACATGCGTTGCCTAGTAGGTGAATTGGTTCAACCGGATGAATCTCACCCACATACTAAAGTTTTCGGCTCTTTTACTTTACAAAAGTCAACAGATGGGAGAGTTGAGGAAATGTGGGTTTTTAAACAAGGGCAGAATGGTGAATGTTACACAGTGTGTAAAGTGGCCACTTAAAGCAGCCAATGACAGGTCATAAGCCCTGTAAATGCCTAGACTCCCATATTTTTAATTTTTAAAAATAAATATTTGCGATCTTATGATTTACCCAAATATTTATTTTTGAGGGCATTTTATATTATATATTATTCTCAATATTCTTTTCTCAAAAATGTTTTCCCTCTCTGTGGCAACAGATTTAGATCTACGTACCTATTTAATTGGGAATTAGAATTATGTTTAAAATAGATTTTATGTTTAAGCGTTTTTTAAGCCGTCAAATTATTAAAAAGCAGTTTTTACAATACCACACGATTTTCTCAATGGCAACAAAAAAACATTTTCTCACGGGTTTGTCTGGCAAAAAGTGCATTTATGTGCAAGTCATTGCTTGCAA
The DNA here is from genome assembly GCF_059751315.1 of Micrasema longulum. NCBI lineage: Eukaryota > Metazoa > Arthropoda > Insecta > Trichoptera > Brachycentridae > Micrasema > Micrasema longulum. The sequence goes on from NW_028277967.1 coordinate 91,974, forward strand.
AATGAATTTAAATGCATAATTGAATACAATGTTAACGAACACAATTTGTAATAATACTAAATATCTCATCCAATTATTCTGTATCGTTGCACACTCCTTTCATTTTGACACATATTCCGTCTTTAAAAATCAGAATCCATTTGAAAAGAAACCAATTTTTGCATCGGAACTCGAATTATCTATTTCAAGGATTTATCTATGGTTGATTTTATTGTAGATTAATTCACTCGATACAATAGATTATATACTTGTAATTAAAGTCGGATCGATTGATGAAATCTCATTTTTTATATTACAAGGTTAAGATGATCAAATACTTTGCTGAAAATATTAATTCTTTTATTTAATGTTTGCATATCGGACTAAATTAATATTTTTTTACTTACAGCAGTTTCCTGTAATGGTAAATAAAATCCAAGGCCCTTGGATAAAATCCAAACTAGTCCATTTCTCCCAAAAACGGATTTTATACTATGTATTCCTGATATATTTTTTTTCTACAAATTTTTCTTTTGACCAGTTTTTTGGTTGAAAAAAATATATTGGTATTATTATAATTATTATTTTGGATAACTTATAAAGTGCCATTTTTGTAACATAATACCTAAAGGGTGTGTTGTAAAGTGATTCAATAAATAAATAAATTTAACTTCTTCATGGACATGGCAGAATGGTCAATGTTACACTTGTTACACAGTGTGTAAAGTGGGCACTTTTTATTTGTTTATTTACCATACATATATAATTTACATATAAATATAATTACAATAATACACTTTAGAAAAATACATAAAAATTAAGCTATAACATAAATTGAAAAAAATGCCAACAAAGACTTCAGCGTCTGAGCGTGGGCCATTCTTTTTTTAATTATAAAAAAGTTTATATCATATAAATATGGTATGACATTTAAAGAAAGGAAGAGAAAAGAAAAATAAAAGAAAAACCAAATTAACATATGCTGATATTACGAAGACATAATTTATCTGCAGTACGCATTTTTAAAAAAAATAATGTGTATCGATTCCTTCCATGCTAATCCAAGACCTCAAACCTATTTTAAACTGTACCACTGATTAAATGTTTTACTTAAACAAGCCAATTTTCAATTTTATTTATTCATATATATGTATATACATAACAAAATGGAATATCTCTATTCATACATACAGAAATAATTAAAATAATTAGGTAAAATGTGGTATTTATAAAAAAAAACACAAAAGTACATATTTATTTTCATATTTAAAGATTTTTAAAGATACTTCTCATCGTTTCTTTGAATCCCTTAAAATATGTATGTGTATATTTATGTTTTTCCTTATTAAAAAAACGATATTATGTCATTTTATTTTTACATCTAAGCATGTTTTTAATTCTTAACTTTTAATTACTTTTACAAATTTTCTTCATTTTTTTACTTGAACTTTAATTTTTAAACAACTACTATTTATGTTTATTTTTCTTATTTTTTTGTACTTTAATTAATAACCTTACATATAATTATTGTATAATATGGAAACTTCACTGGTCCATTAGAGTTAAGTCTAACTGTGTAGAATATTAAACTTTGTAACTGTACTGTATGTTTCCTAACTAAAAGAAAATAATAAAAAAAAAAGAATAAAAAAATAATATCCAGAGAATAATATGTTAAAAAAGTAAGAGAATCTTGTAACGAAAAACTCCATCAGAGACATGCCAATGACATGTTATAAGCCCTGTAGATGCCTAGACTTCCATATGACTTTTTCTTTAATATTCTTCATCTCTGTTTTAATATGTTAATATTGACAGCTTCCCAGGGAGTAGAATCCAGTCATTGTCTACAAAAATTTGGACAAATTCAAAATATTGATGAAATAATTAATCGTTCACAATACCACTGAACTCAAAATTACCTTATACTCGTACCTACATTGGGTTTTGAATTTCCGTAACATATTTTTCTCATGAAGTAAACGTTGCTAACTACACCCACGCAACACGAGAAGGATGATGGTAAAGTATCAATAATAGGCAACTGTAAAACATCATTTGATTCCCACCGGCGGTAATTGACCTTAGAATATATTCTTCGTAAACTTGAAACTATAAATCCGGATCACGGAATATGGATTGACGTTTCTTAAATGAAAATTCATGTAGTACATCAATATTAATTATAAAAAAATGGGGAAACCAAACAATTTAAAACAGTGTCAAAAAAAGTGTTTGTTTATTATTTTTTATATATTTCGTTTTCAAAAAAGACTTGATTTACTTGTATTTAATTTTATTAAACTTTTATTTTATTGATATTATTAAGATTTTTAAAAAAATATTTTATGTAAACATTTATTATATTGTGTTACAAAAATGTTAAAAGAGAGAAATCCCTGCAAAAAAACTGCTTCTGCAGTTTGGCGGGAATTTAAAAAAAAAATTGTTTAGAATTTAAAAAAAGAAAAAATAATAAAAAAAAAAAAAAAAATATCAAAAATAAATATTTAAATTTATTTCAACAGATAGGGAAAACATCGTTGATAAGGGAATATGGAAATCTAGGCATTTACCTGTCATTGTATGCTAGTATGTTATAAAAAGAAAAATAAACAATGTTTGAGTATGTCCAAATGCTTGCAGACTGGCTGGATTTCCTCCCTAGGAAGTTATTCATATTTTAATTTATTTCAACAGGGAGGAAATCCAGCCAGTCTGCAAGCATTTGGACATGCTTAAACATTTTTGAATTAACTACCTGGTAAAAGAAGAAGTATAAAAATTTAAAAATTGTTTGGACAATTAGCTGGTTTAAGTGGCAACTTAGCTGGTTTAAGCGGCCACTTTACACACTGTGTAACATTCACCATTCTGCTCATGTTTAAACATCCACATTTCCTCAAGTCTTTCATCTGTTGACTTTTGTGAAGTAAAGGAGCTGAAACCTTTATTATGTGAATGAGATTCATCCGGCTGAACCAAATTACCTACTAGGCAACGCCTGAAAACAATTTTCTAAGTTTTATTTTTCTTCTTTTACCAGGTAGTTAATTCAACAATGTTTGAGTATGTCCAAATCCTTGCAGACTGGCTGGATTTCCTCACTAGGGAGTTATTGAAATTTAAACTTAATTCAACAGAGAGGGAAAACATTTTTGAGAAGGGAATATTCTGGAATTATATTAACCATAATTTGAGCAACCGTCTCACTCCTGTATTTAAATCAGTATTTTTAATATTGTTTGGTAACATGTTAAATATTTTAGGTATACTGTATTGCAGTGTCCTTTTGCCATATTTATTGCAATATCTAGGAACAGCTAGCCCTTCCATACTAGTAAACCTGGTGTTGTAATCACGTACCAACTTGTGTTTATACTCAGAGTGCGACGCATGCTGACAAATTAATTTGTACCAAAGTAGAGCCCTGACAGATAATTTATTTACAGATTTATACATCAATGACAGTGAAATATTGTGTCTCGGGCGGTATACATCTTTTTGCAGTAGCAATTTGAATTTTGTATAGAATTTTGCAAAGTTTAAATAACATTAATATTAGTTTCACTTGATAACCCCCAGGAAGTTATAGCGTATCGTACAATTGATTCAGAGTGAGATAAATTATTAATTCGTGAAGTATTAACAGTGACATAATATTTTAAAATAAAGATTCTATTACTTATTGCTCTTAATCGCTTACCCAATTTTCTAATTTGTACATCCTATTTAAAATTACAATCTATAGTTCAACTATGCATAGTTATGTGTTAAAATTGACGGTGTTATGTGAGTTTTATAGTTCGGTGATCTTATGTGCATAAGTTCGGTTTTCTTTGAGTTAATTATTAAACCTGCGTCTTGCGACCATTTTTGTAGGTTTAAAAGTCTTCTTGCAATAATTTCTCTTCATTTTAAATCTGTAAACCGCGAACCTTCTACAGCAATAACAATGTTAATTTTGTAAATTTGTGTATATTATGATAGAGTTGAGTATCATTCTGGTTTTCTGGTGCCACGATTCCCCTTTATTATGTTGAGTTATATGTTAAGACTATATAAAGATTATTATTGTTATAATTATGATACTTAATACGTTCAAAAGTTAAAGACGGGAAAGTTTTAAAGATTACTTCAATACTTTATCACTGTATAGAAGCTTGTGATCATAATGTGTTGGATTAATTTGTGAAATTTTTGTTATGCTCGACATTTTATGATATAAACCACTAAAACACCACATCTTTAATATTTTTTCTTCTAACGATTATGTTATTTATGCTTAATTTGTAGCACAATCCACAAAATCATCCATTGAAGTGCTTATGGTCTGCATCTAATGTTATTTCAATTCAATTCAATTAATTTATTTAAATATAACATAAACATTACAAATATATATTTAATACGTACATATTATAAAAAAGAAAAAAATACATGAGAGAGATTCATGTCAAAGTAGTAGGAGAATCCTGCTCCGGAAAACCCCTTCGGATACATGGAACAGATCAATATCCAGAGCGATGTTGTTTAGCATAGCGGTAGCTCTTCCAACAGGTATAACCATCGGCATGTTGGTCCCGTATATCGGAATATGAAACAATCTATGCTGACGCTGTCTTAGGTAATTATCAGGAACATACAAACCAATGCTCATCATAATCTCAGGATTATCGACAATACCGCGCAACAATCGATAAAAATGTGTAGGCAAATACACATTCCTTCTAGTCTCTAATCTGTTGTAGCCAAGCATACCCTGGAGAAACTCGAAGGATAATACCCGCACTCTCTCATGTAGAGATATCTCAGAAACATTTTTTGGATTTTCTCTATCATACGAGAATACTTCAGTTCAGTTACTGGTAACATTATTGGTTACAAGAAAAGCTTGCCCACCACGCACACCACATCTGAGGACATCTACTTGGCGGTGCCCACATACACGGAAATATTGCTAGTTGCCGAACGAGAAAAGCTGCCTGAAAGTGCTCTCTGTAATCTGTAACCCCCAGCATCGTTGTGTTGAACAAATGTAATCCAGAAGTACATAATCTGCACTTCATTGGATTAAGAAAATAAGGAAGTGAATTTTTTAGTGACCGGGATTAAATTTATTGGACTTTTTAAAATAAATAAAATAATAATGAAATAATAAATATAATAAAATCGGGTTGTGGTCCTGTGGCTGGTGTCTCGGACTCACGGACCAATGGTCCGTGGTTCGAATCCCACTCTACTCCAACTTTATTCCCATTTTCTAATAGTGAGTTATTTACAACTCGTTGAAAACGGCCCCAAAGATTAAACATTTGGGTAAATCATAAGAACGCAAATATTTCTTAAAAAAAAAAAAACTCTAAAATTCTTTTTGGAAGCCATCAGATCTGTATATCCGACAGGACCTATAACAGGGCCACGGATAGTAGCGAGAAGCTCCATTCGGTAATCATAGAGATGGTGAAAGAGACAAGACCACAGGATGTGTTCAGAAGATTGATTAGGATATCCGCAGCAGCACGAAGGGGAATCAACAATATTGAAAACAAATATTTTTTTTCATTTAACTGACCTCATAAAAACTGCGTAGTCCTGTGATCGGGAATAACTAAAAAAAAAAAAAAAATCGCTGCCGGATTGAAGAAAAAAAAAAAAAGGTCACCTCTCTGAAGGGGAAGATTCCCATCGCGATTGCCAAGCATCAAGAAAAGCATTTAAAGACATTTTTTATCGGATTGAGACATTCTTTGAATTGGGAGTAGACTACTCCTAAAACTACTCATTTAAGAGTAGATTAGTCGTCTTCTGTTTGATGCGCGTATGCGGTTTCTTGACTATTCTGAATTCTATGGGCTGAAGTTATCCCTTTTATTCGCCTTTAATTTCTCTATCCTAACAATGAGAATTGTAACTATAGATTAACTAATGTTTTTTTCATCACGGAATGGCGATGCAACACAATGTAAGAAATACTGCGCTTGTGATTACACAAGCGTATCTACTACTCGTTGTACGGAGTACCTTCAGTCCTACAACTATCCGCGGTAACGTCTTGCCTATCCCAGCACTGCCGTTTCGTGGGTTGACATTCTTCGGGAGATAAAACACAACGCCCACAAAGCACGAACTGAAGAGCCATGAAACGTTGAAAACAAAGGTCGATAAAGACATAGGTATAATTTGGAACAGCACTCCGAGGAATTTCCAATACAAACATTGATTTTTCTTTGTGTCCGGGCGGAAAAATGGTTTAACTCTTCGTTCTAATTCTCAAAGCACCCATTTAATACCCATCTACAATAGAGATATACCAAGTTTTTTAAAAACATTTTTAAAGTAATAAAGGTCAATGAAATTATGACAAGTAAAAAAAAAATTTTTTTACTTATTATTTATGTCGGCCTCGTGGTGTAATGGTCAGCGCGTTTGCCTACCGTGCAAGAGGTCTCGGGTTCGATTCCCGACATGGTTGATGTGAAATATTTATTTAAAATAGTGATTTCACACTACAATATTTTAGTCCCTGGACTGGTACCCGAGGCGTAAAACTGATCATCTTACCTTCATGCAACAAAAATGGAAATTTTAAACGTGCCAATTAATAACTAGAGGTGGCCAATAAATGGCTTAAGTAGTACATTTTCAATCATCAATTAAAAGTTAAAAATTAAATAACATTTTTCGATGCAAACAAAAAACTTTTACATTCAAATAATGATTGTTTAATTTATGAATATATATTGAGTCAATCAATACGCCTTAAGTGCCTATCATTGGTGGTTTTACCCAACTTTTAATATTTTTCCATTGCATGTTCTTTTATATGTTGATATGCCATTTATTTTTAATGATGATTTGGTTCTGTTAGTATGTATGGTTATACTTGTATGTTGTTAAAATGTCATACATATGTATATTCGTCCCAATTCAACACAGGACTTTGGTTCAATGGAGTTAGGATTTGTCAATAAATGTTACAAAATAAACATAAACATAAACATAAATATAAACATGAACATGAACATGAACATGAACATGAACATGAACATGAACATGAACATGAACATGAACATGAACATGAACATGAACATGAACATGAACATGAACATGAACATGAACATGAACATGAACATGAACATGAACATGAACATGAACATAAACATAAACGTAAACATAAACGTAAACGTAAACATAAACATAAAACAAAATTTTATATTTGCAGCACTTATGGTGGTCTTAGCATATCCCGCCATCACTCGAACGACGGTGAATGGATCCACCCTGCCGTGGCTTGGAGAAGCGCGTTATAAGAGCTTTTCAGGCGTTCCAATAGGCTCCAGGCTCTTTGGCGAAATAGGGCAGCGAAGGTGTTTACCCGTCCAGCTGTAAACATTTCGGAGGCACTGCAGTACCTAGGCAGTCCGAATAATAGCCTGTATGAATTATTATACATGACCCTTAATTTATTCCATGCTGCTTGTGTATAATTGTTCCATAGTTCCGCTGTATACATGGACGTCAAATACGAAATAAAGATGATTTTCTTCACTTCGTCACCGCACTGAAAGAAGCGTCTCGCTAGCATAGAGACCCTGACATTGATGGCTCTTCTCTGTCTCTCTATATCCTGATCATCTTTACAATCTTCAGTCAGTATGTGCCCTAGATACCTGACTTTTGCAGTTACCGTTAAACTGTTTTTGTCCAGGAATACAGGTGGTGAAAGGTGCACGAATTCAGAAAATGACCTCTTGTGTTTAAATATAAGTACGGCAGATTTGTTGGCATTGTATATCATATTGTGGTCAATTGCATATTTTTCGCAAATATTGAGCATCAATCTCATACTTAAAATAGATTCAATAGATTCAATAATACTTTATCATCTGCATATGCAGGTTATTCAGAATGGAGCGATCATAAATGTCTTTCACCGACCGTATGATACTCATGTAAGATACATTTATCTTGAAACAAAAATCATACCTTTTGGAATGCTATCCTATTTCGAGATAACTAGCACTATCATTAATACAACCCTCGACTCAATGCACAGTAACATAAAGCCCGCTTTCAATAGAGACATCCATCAGTACAGTACTCGATCAAAAATAATATTTATATTGGATCTGTGAAGTCTACGAAGTTTGGTACTAGATCTTTACAATACATAGGATTCAAAGAATTTAATAAATTGCCACAAAAAATTTAAGTATCAATTTCAGAATACAGAAACAGGACGCGCGAATTGAAGAATATTTTTTTTCAGAAGTACTTCAAATAAATAATGTTAGTTGATCCAGCACATCTTGAACATATAACTTTTAATATTTTACCGTTTTTGCTTGTTTATGTAATTTTTAATACTATTAAAATAATATTTAAGATTTTTGATACTTTTTAGCTTGTATCATGTATATGTAATTTTAATACGCTTTTGTTATTTTTTTAACCTGTATTGGGTACATATATTTTGTTAATTTTAAAAACTTTTTCATCCATGTAATTTTTTAACATTTGCACTCTCGTACTCGTTTAGCTTGTATATATATATATATTTTTAATTTTTTTATTTATTAGGAAAAACAACAGTTGTTATATAAGAACAGAAAATATAAAAAAAATAGTACATACATCCAGTTAAAGTTTTTCACAAATATAATGAGAGAACATGTTACATAGAAAAGAGAAAAATAATATATTATATAAGACATGAGAAAAAAAAGAGCTCTTAAGAAGGTTAAGGGATGAGGAAATTCAAAAAGTTTTTTTTTGAAGTCACAAAATTTTGTATTAAAAATATCTAAATGGGGACAAAGTAAATTAAATTTGGAGCAGCTAAGATAAATAAACGAGTTTTGAACATATTTTTTTTTGGGCAATAAATTATAAAAAAAATGAACTTGTTGTGTTGACTTTACGGGACAATTGATTGAAATACGCTCTAAGAGATATGGACTATCGATAAAATTGTTTAAAATTTTGAAGAGAAAAGACAGATCAGAAATGCTTCTACGTTTAGTAAGTGAAGTAAAACTATGAAAGGAAGTAGAGTCTTCATTCGAGTCCAAATATGTAAGAGATTTACGATCCAGAAGTTTAAGGAATCTATTCTGTATTATATCTAGTTGTGATATATAAATTGTATAGCGAGGATTCCAAACAACAGATGCAAACTCAAGATGGCTGCAAACGTATGCATTATATAAGATTTTGAGATTTTATATACATACATGTAATTTTTTACAGATTGTATCATGTATATATCTTTTAATTTGTAGCGTATCATAATTTTTATTTTGCTTTTGTAAATAATGTTAAAGTTTAAAATATAAAAACGTCTGTAAATAAATATTGTTATTTGCATGTCCCTAAATGAATTTTTTACAAAAACTCCTTGGGAATATTATATAAAATTATGTGTTATATGTTTTCAATTAAACCTATAAAATCAGCAAATATTGTTGGGTTAAAAACGTAGTTGTCTCATATTTATTTTACTAAGAATATGAATGTATTTAATTATCTCAGTTGACGCGAATCAAATCAGGGTCACTTCAATAACTTATTAAATATGAACATAATATATTTTAATTATTACGATGTAAGCGCCGGATGCAGTTGTCAGGTACACGACTATCTTTACCATTGAAGGGAACGAGATACTTCAAAAGCCATATCTTTCTTATGAATCATTCCCAGAGACTTCAAGGATTCTTACATCGTATCAACCTACACTTCAAACATCTCATTACCACTTCCTCAATGAAGAAAGGTGACTTGAGCATCCTTTTCAAAATACAAAGAAATCCGCTAGTGTAATTACTACGAGACCTTTTATAACAATAACCGATTGATGACGAAACAAATACGTTTTTTTTTTCACAAAATAGACTTGATTGACCAAATGCGAAAATTCATTTTAATGACAGTTCAAATGCAGAAATTCATTCATCATCATACTAAAAATATCATACTATTTAGTTAAATTGCAATTTTCAACATCTGCGCCTCGATTATGATCGCTATCTTCATCTGTATATATCGAGACGGTATACTTAACTTCTGTACTATCTGTGTTCTACCTACTTGTCATATTGACATCATATGATTGAAACAAGGCGATGGAATGACCGCAAACAATTACGCGTTCTTACGATACTAACATTTGTAGTTAAAATAGGCTTTTGTAATAAAAGTGCTCACTTTAAAGCAATTATAAACTCCAATAAATCCCAATTCAAGCAAAAAATGCTCGCTTGAACATGAATTTTGTCTCAATTTTGTCTTTGAATTTGAATTTTGTCTCAAATTTTGTCTACATTCATACATCTTCTCATGCATCTTTTATGCTGAAATTCGGGCAAATTATCATAACGACACTTTTTTTTCCATATTTGTTTAAGTTTTGCTTACTTCTTTTTCACAGATGTTAAACATTTTTAAACAAGTGGGTAAATGATTTGTTTATAACTTTCTACATACATAAAACAAAACAGTTTTAAATCAGTTGAAATTAATTCGGATCAGAAAGAGTATTGTGTAATATGGCCATGCACTTTTTGCATTTCGTTTTATAACATCGAGACAATAAAACAGATTGCATTTAACACGTTGCTTAATTATTGACGTTTGTACAATACCTCTTAATTATTTGTATTCTATCATTGTTGCGTCACAACACCCATGCATTGTTCACGTTACTGTAAATGATTCATAGTTCCTGGGCCGCGATTATAAAGGCTATCTTCAGCGATACATACCGAAACGGTATACTAAACTTCTGTACTAACATCTACCTTAGTATGTTGTACCGATTTGTCATTTCGACGTCATATGATCGAAGACAACCAATGAATAACCTTTTTATGTTTCAAAAGAATTCTGTGATAAAAAGTGGTCACTTCAAAGCGATTATAAACTCCAATAAATCCCAATTCAAGCAAAAGATGCTAGCTCGAATATGATTTTTATATTTATTTGATTTATTTATGTTTTATTAAGTAAGTTCATTACATCTTAAGAACAAATATAAACGTTTAATAATATTACAATTTTTTTTATCAAAATTTCTCAAAAATATATTTTTTCAAATTAATTTTTAATATTTCAATTTTTTCCATTTCGTTTATTTCTTCAGGTAACTTATTGTACAGCTTCAATCCCTTGTACAATGAGTTTTGATATTCTCTTTTTCTCCTCATTGGTAATCTTATCGTTTTTTTACCCCTTGTTTCATATGTATGTCATTGTTGGTTAAATTTTATTATGGTTTTTATTTTATTCATCCCCTTAATTATTTTATGTATACAAATTGCAACATTATATTTAATTTGTTGCTTTACTGTGAGCGAGCAAATTTCTTTGTGCATTCTTTCTACATTAGAATATTTATTTCTATTAAGTATCATCCTCATCGCCTTATTTTGAAGAATTTGAATATTTTTATATTTATTTCTCCTTCATTACATACAAAAAGAATGGAAGAACAGTAATTTATGTGTGGACATATTATTGTTTTATATATAAGAATACTACTATTTATATCTATTAAAATTCGTTATCTTCCCATAAATTATTTTTTTTGTTACATATTCAGTATGTTTTTTGAAATTTAAATAGCTATCCAAGTAGACTCAAAGATACTTTATTTCGTCCACAGAATTTATATTAAAATTGTCAATATTAATATCGTTACTAAAACATTTAAGTTTGTAAGTGAAAATTCTTGATGGAAGTTCATTGTAATTTATTATATAAATAAAACACGAGTGGTACTTTAATCCACAAATTTGGAATATCCAGTGACCGGTTTCATCGCTTTCGCGACATCTTCGAGACTGGTATCTTACAAAACCACACTCATGAAGGATGAGACACCAAAAATAAAATAAAATACTCAAACTCATTAAAATAACATTATATCAATTCATTAGTTAACCCATAGAAAATTTGTTGATAATGATCCTTAAGATAAAAATAACTTTATTTAATTTACTTACATATAACTTTGAATTACGTATCCTTACCTCTGTTCTGTATAAATACATTTAACTTTTTGATAAAAATACCAGTCTCGAAGATGTCGCAAAAGCGATGAAACCGGTCACTGGATATTCCAAATTTGTGGATTAAAGTATCACTCGTGTTTTATTTATATAATAAATATCGTTACTTTTTAAAAATTACCAAAACGGTATGTTTAACGGCCATCTATATTTGTCTACCGGGCAATTACAAAGCCCGCCTCTTTAACGTTTCGATACGTACATTCACGATAATATTATATAACAGATGGAAAAAATATAATAACTGATTTTTTTATATAGAGTCAACATCTTTACGCCTAGATGCTCTTTATGTTAATATGGCAGAATCTAGCTGCATCATCTGTGCATCTAGGCCTTTGTTTTATGAAACTGACAGTTATATCGGAATTTAAATCGACTTTAAATTTTTTATATCTATGTCAAATGACATATTCTAACAAAATTAAAATTGAAAAATAGTATCATATGCCTAAGATACGGTTGCCACAGTTGAGAGAACTAACTGGAACTTAGCGAATTTAGTAGCTAATGACGCTACGAATAAATTAAAATTAGTGTTTGACAAAAATATTTTATCTTAACATACGAAAAAATGAAAAATTTACCTATTTTTTATTAACAAAACTAATTTCGATTAATTACTAAAAATAATTATTCACAAAAACAATTGCAACAAAACTAACTAAGATCTAACATGTTCAGTACTTGATACAACAGATAAAATTAAATATCTTGGTGTATACATTGACCAAAACTTAAAATGGAAAGACCATATTAGTGAACTATTTAAACGTATTAGAAAAAGTATATAAATGTTTATTAGATAAAGAAATGTTTTAAGAATCAATAATATAAAAACTTTAAATTTGTTGCTAAAGAGGGAAAACATTTTTGAAAAGGGAATATTCTTACCTGTCGTTGGCTGGTTCAAGTTGGCACTTTACACACTGTGTAACATTCACCATTCTCCCTATGTTTAAGAATATACAGTTCCTCTACTCTTCCATCTGTTGACTTTTGTGAAATAAAAGAGCTGAAACCTTTATCATGTGGGTGAGATTTATCCGGCTGAACCAATTCATCAACAAGGCGACGCCTGAAAACAATTTTAAATTTTTTATACTTCTTATTTTACCAGTAAGTTAATTTAACAATGTTTTAAGTATGTCTAAATGTTTGCAGACTGGCTGGATTTCCTCCCGAGGGAGTTATTAACACTTTGAGCACCGGCCAAATATATATAGAATTTACCCTGTGGCCGGCCCATTTTTGTGAAATTTCATGGGTTTCAATTTCATGGTTTCTTAAAAGTTTTATAAATATGAAAACACTGGGTTAAATCAATTGAAACTTCTCATCAATATTTGAGTATGTCCAAATGCTTGCAGCCTGGCTGGATTTTTTCCCTAGGGAGTTATTCACATTTAATTTTTTTTCAACAGAGAGGGAAAACATTTTTGAGAAGGGCATTTATTTTATTTTTATTTATTTTTTATTTTCTTTTATTCAGGAAACATACAGTACAGTTACAAAGTTTAATATTTTACACAATTAGACTTAATTCTAATGGACCAGTGAAGTTCCCATATTAAAAAGCAATTATATGTAAGGTTAATTATGAAAGCATAAAAAAGAGAAGGAAAAAGAAAACATCAATGAAAGTTGTTTAAAAATTAAAATTTAAGTGAAAAAAATATATATTAAGGTTTGTAGTTTGTAGTGGCATATGGAAGTCTAGGCATGTACAGGGCTTATAACCTGTCATTTGGCTAGTTTAAGTGGCCACTTTACACACTGTGTAACTTTCGCCATTCTGCCCATGTTTGAATACCCACATTTCCTCATCTCTTCCATCTGTTGACTTTTGTGAAGTAAAAAAACTGAAACCTTTATCACGTGGGTGAGATTCATCCGGCTGAACCTAATCACCTACTAGGGAACGCCTGAAAACAATTTTTAAATTTTAAAACACGGGACCGGTACACAACGCGTAGTTATATAATCACGTGTTTACACGGCTCCGGGATACAAAGTGTTAATATCAACATTTGTTGCAAGAGAAGGAAAATATTTTTGAGAAGGGAATATGAAAGTCTAGGCATTTACAGGGCTTACGACCTGTCATCAACTGGTTTAAGTAGCAACAAATTTATATGTAAATAACTTCCTAGGGAGGAAATCCAGCCAGTATGCCAACATTTGGACATACTCAAAATATTTTTGAATTTAAAAATTGCTTATTACTCAACTGTACAATCTTTATTATGATATGGTATTGTTGGGTGCAAATGCTAATATTCTGAACCCTTTTTGTCACTTTGTATCCCAGAGCCGTGTAAACACGTAATTATATAACCACGCGTTGTGTCCCGGTCCCGTGTTTTCACGTGGTTTACCAGCTGTCCAAAAAAGTGCATTTTATTGACATTTAGTGACTTTTATTAGTACTTTTTCGTTGTTGGTAAACTTCCTTGAGGTGATTTTCACAAAAATGGCGCTATATAAATTATGCAATCATAACAATACGTGAAAACACGGGCCTGGGACACAACGCGTGGTCATAATAATCACGCGTTTACACGGCTCCGGCATACAAAGCACAAAAAAGGAGTAAGATCCTGTATATGTGCAAACATTGCAATGTGGCTCTCCATAAAGGCAAATGTTGGCAAAACTTTCAAACAAAAATGAATTACTGAATTGTTTCAAATAAATCTGAGAGGTTTCGATTGATTTAATTCAGTATTTTCATAATTATGACACTTTTAAGAAACCCCGCACAAAGCATGAAATTTCACAAAAATGGGCCGGGCACAGGGTAAATTCTATGTGTATTCGGCCGGTGTTCAAAGTGTTAAAATAGAACAAAGATTAATTATCGAAGTAATTTAAAAAAAACCTTCAGCTTTTAACATCGAAAATCAATGTAAATTATTTGAAGTTCAAACAGTAGACGCTATTTACAAAATAAATTATATTTACTATGCAAATTTACAAAGAAGAAAAAATTAAGAAATATGAGAAGAGTCGGTTACTAAGATACCAAAATAATATCTTAATTCTTTAAATGCCACACAGGTCACGGTCAAAATAGTTTCGTTTTCAAAAGATAGAAAAATTACTATAATTTCCCCGATGAACTAAAAACTATTAAAAATAATGTCAGTAAATAAATTCAAATCATATAAAAGTTTTTTTGAACCAAAATTAAAAACAGCATTTTATTTTAATTAGTATTACTGTATCATTATTATCTGTTTTAATATTTGTTTCGGTTATTATTTTTTTTCGTGTTTATTCGAAATTAATACGTGACTTCAAATTAGAAAATCACCATTTGAGTCATTCTCTAAGTACAAGAGCTATTCTTTTTTTTGGTAAGTAACAGATTTGTGATTAACTAAATATATTTATTTATTTTATTTAAATCTTAAAGTAGGGCACACATATCATACATATTTTTATGTGTGTTCTAATAATAACATTGCAAATATATTTAATTTATAAGTTGTTTATCACATATGTCTTGACCATTATTTTAAATTTTGATATGTTTTTTTCTTAATAAATATTTTTTTCCATTTCGTAATACTTTTTAATTGCTTTAAATAAATTTGAATTTTGTGACTTTGCCTTTTTCCTAAATGGAAGTCTAATTTTGTTCTTTTCTCTAGTATTGTGATCGTGTTCATGCTGGTTCCGATCAATTTTTTTCCAAAATTCCGATTTTATAAGAGTTTATAATTTTATGAACAAATATCATTGTATTGTAAAATATTCTTTGTTTATATTTTAATCATTTCATTTCATTTACCATCAACTTTACCCTCGTGTATCTGTTTTTTTTCAAAATGATTCTACAGGCTTTATTTTGTAATACAGTAAGTTTATCTATGTTTTCTTTGTTTGATAAAAATAAAATGCTACTACAGTAGTTAACGTGTGGTTCAATAATTGCTTTGTAAATAGTTTTCTTATCAACAAATCTTCTGACCCTTCCCAAAATTGATATTTTTTTTGCAATCTTATTTATTACCATCTTAGCGTTTTGATGAAATGTAAGTTTTGAATCCAACATTACACCTAAATATTTAATTTCAGTGACTTCATTAAGTTTTTCATTTTCTATTACAATTGATGGTGTAATATCTATTCTTTTGTTTCCTATATTCTTATATTTAGTTTTGTTAGCATTTAATTTTAATTTATTAATTTTTATTTATTATTAAGATCATGATTTAGTCTGTCCATAATTGTTTTATAATTTTCTCCCGATATATATATTAAGGCATCGTCTGCAAAGAGTCTTATTTTTGAATATTTTAATGTTTCGACAATATCATTAATGTATATAATAAACAAAACCGGTTATAAAATATATTAAAGTAGATTGTTATAGAAAAAAAAACATGTCAACAAAAGTTGGGTTGTGGTCCCGTGACTAGTGTCTCGGATTAACGGCTCAAAGGTCCGCGGTTCGAATCCTACTCTACCACAACTTGATTTCCAATTTCTAATAGTGAGTTATTTACAACTCATTGAAAATGGCCCTCAAAATTAAATATTTGCATAAATCATAAAAACGCAAAAAATTCTTTAAAAAAAATTAAATATTTTGAGTTTGTCCAAATTTTTGCAGACAAGGACTGGATTCAACTCCCTGGGAAGCTGTTAACATAACATATTACAACAGAGATGAAGAAATATAAAGGTTTCCAAAAATATTTGCGTTGCCTAGTATGTAGATGAAATAATTCAATTAGATGAATCTCACCCGCATAAATAAAGGTTTCAGCTCTTTAACTTCACAAACATCAACAGATGAAAGAATTGAAGGAATGTAGATGTTCAAATACGGGCAGAATGGTGAATGTTACACAGTATGTAAAGTGGCCACTTAAACCAGCCAATGACAGGTCATAAGCCCTGTAGATACCTAGACTTCGATATTAACTTCTCTAAAATGTTTTTTATCTCTGATATAATATGTTTAAAAAAAAAAACATTTATCAAACTTTATCTATTTTCACAAAAACTAATTAATTAAAAATAACAGCTGTTTTTTATGGGGAGACAAGGTTTGCACAAATAAACTTAAATAAAAGTACATCGTTATACACATTATAGCATGTGAATGCGGAATCAGGTTAATTTGGAAGGAAAGAAGGAGATGATCCAGGAAAGAAAAGGAATAAAAGTACACAAAAAAAACAATTAGTCGAAGCGAGGTTAGGTTAGGTTAAGATTTATATGAGCGGATTAGAAGGAAACTTGGAAATCGTTACGAAACATGGAAAACTAGTTACTGATGCCAATATAAACAATATAATAAAATCTACCTTCTTAAACAATCGCGTAATTCAAAACCATATCTTATTCTTGCAAAAACAGATTTCAATTATTCTACTTGACACCGCAAACTAAGCATTCTTCATTGAGTTGGTGAAGCATAATTACCAATCTCACAAGTCGTTTTTCAAAGTTTTTGGCAAATATCTCAGTAACTCCTTCAATGGAGATTTCTAAGTTTGCTTTTTATCCCCTCATAAATATTAAAATAAACACGAACTCTGTCCGTCGATTAATAAAAGTTAAAGAGGTAAATTATAAAAAAACCTTTTTTTTTAAAGGAAATATTTGCGTTCTTATGATTTCACAAATATTTCATTTTCGGGGGCCATTTTCAACGAGTTGTAAATAAGCCATTATCGATCCCATGTTGTAGCGGTCAGCGCGGTGGTTTACCATGCAAAAGGTCTCCGGTTCGATTCCCGAAATATTAATACTAAAAAACGTGTCCCGTCTTTAAAGTATTCTCCATCCCCGTTGTAATTTGTTAATCTTAATGACTCCCGAGGGGGTAAAATCTAGTCTGTTGTCTACAAACCTTTGGACAAACTCAAATATTGTGATAAAACCAACCGGTCCAAGAAGAAGTTTAAAAATTTGAAAATTGTTTTCAGGCATTGCCAAGTATGTGAAATAATTCAGTCAGATATATCTCTTCACAACAATAAAGGTTTCAGCTCTTTAACTTCACTAAAATCAACGAATAAAGAAATTGAAGAAATATGGATGTTCAAACATGGCAAAATGGTGAATGTTACACAGTGTGTAAAGTTGCTACTAAACCAGGTGATAACAGGTCATAAGCCCTGTAAATGCCTAGACATCCATATTCCTTTCTTTATGGTATTCTCCATCCCTGTTGTAATTTGTTTAATAATGTGTTTTTACACTTAAATATTTTAAGTCCCTAGACTGGCATCTGAAGCGTAAGACTAATCATCTAACATTCATGTAACAATTTTTTACTATCAAGATACGCTGCGATAAGTGTACCAATGTAGTCCCCTATGCACCATTAGGTGCGGAAGGGGAATGATGACGATGATAAAATGGGAATTAAGTTGTGGTTTAGAGCGGGGTGCGAACCTTCGACCTCTGAATCGCTAGTTCGCGACACTAGCCACGGGACCACAGCCCGGTTCTTCAAAGTTGATTGTGAAATAATTAAATAAAATTTGGGGTCATAAATTAAGGAAGAGGCAGTGCAAGGCGGTGAAATCTACCCACGCGTTTAGTGATTTAATTTTTAATTTTACAGCTATGTGATCCGGGTATTAAAACCAAGATTTATTAATGGCAATTTGCTGAATTAAAATTGTATTAATACTGTTAACAAGTGCTGCCTTCTAAGGATAGTATTATTTACACGGGTAATATACAGACTCATACCGGAAAAAAACATTTTTATTAGTTCCTGAAAAGGATTAATTGCAAATGAACTTTTATGACTTCTTCAAAAGATTTTTACCAATAACTACTCTCATTTTTACACGTTCGTTTAAAGAGGAGGGTATATTACTCTAGAACAGATAAACTACGTCTTAAATTTTAAGGTATTGAAATTAAATGTGAGTGGCTTTAGTAAAACAGTTTATTTATTTATTTATTTACATACATACGTTTATTGCACATCATTTGAGACATAAGTCCCCACTCCATGGTACTAAAAGTCCTGTGTTGAGATGGGACGAGCAATTGGTTGACACAGACACATGAGTATATATATCACCACAGGTATAAGATCAGAAACATATAAAATAATTTTAAAAAAAAATACATATATATATATATAAGAAAAGGTAATATGGAAGTCTAGGCATCTACAGGGCTTATGACCTGTCAATGGCTGGTTTAAGTGGCCACTTTACACACTGTGTAACATTCACCATTCTGCCTATATTTGAACATTTATATTCCTTCAATTCTTTCATCTGTTGATGTTTGTGAAGTTAAAGAGCTGAAACCTTTATTTATGCGGGTGAGATTCGTGTAATTGAATTATTTCACCTACATACTAGGCAACGCCTGAAAATGTTATTTTTTCAATTTCTATACTTCTTAATGGACCAGGTGGATTTATCAACAATATTTTGAGTTTGTCCAAATTTAATATAAACAGCTCCCCAGGGAGTTGAATAATAATGTCATTTCATAGAACAAAACAATCGATTTTCTTCGAGTACCTAACTGAAAACTCCAAAATTGATGGAGTAAAGTCAATCAGATATTTAAGAGTTGTTTTGGACTTTAAACTGACATACAACGAGCATATAGATAATACAGTAAATAAATCACTGAAATTACTTGGCTTCATTAACAGAATATTCTCTGATTTTACTAATGTCCGCACAATCAAAACTCTTTATTGCTCAACCGTTTGCCCTCTTCTAGACTCCTCCGTGGTCTGGTCTCCATTCTGTGTCAATCATATAAATCATATTGAATCAGTCCAACATCGCTTGCTTTGAAAAGTAGCGTGGATGCTTGGACTAGAGAGAGGTAATTATTCTAATGCTGATATAGAGTCAATGTTAAATATTTCTAGTCTACAAAAACGTAGAACTAATTTTGATTCCATATATTTGTTCGGCCTACTAAATGGTATAATCGATGTTCCATCATTACTGGGACAAGTGAAATTATATATTCCGACTCTTAGGTTGAGAAAAAATGAAGTACTGTTCATCGATCAGCAAAGAACAAACAACGGCCTTAATTCTCCAATGACCCGTCTTTGTCGTATTGTTAACTCAAGACAAGACTTGGACTTTTTTGGTTTAAGTTTACAACGATTTAAACGAGCACTAAATAAATAGTCCATATCTTGTCTAGATGTCCCTTATGTTTGTCAATGCTTTATTATTATTTTTGAATACTTTTAACAGTTCTTATATTGTAATATTAATATCCTATGAATTGTATAAATGGTCAATGTCCGTTAATGAACAAATAAATATATTAAGTACTAAAATCTAGCAAAAGCAAAGCATTGCCAGGTTCAGCTCGTGTATAAAAAAGAAAGAAGTGAGATTTCAGTTGAGATCTGAACTGACTTGGACTGTCAATGATTCGGAAGTCTGAAGGCAATTGGTTCCAGGCAGAGAGGCCGGACAGTGGCAAAAGCACGATCTTCGAATCTAGTGTTTGGACAGCGCCGGATTTTGACAAGTTTTATTTTGCCTGAATCAAATGCTGACCTAAGAAATGATTTTGTTTGACATGTATTTTCCATGGAACGTCTTACTGGCCATCTTTCTCCTCTGATAAATATCCAAGATGCCCGAATACTCCTCAGAATAAATAGACAAATTACAATGCTTACATTTGACCTTTGATTTGAAATATAATACAGAGCGTTTCTCGGTAAATCAATGCATTGCTGTACAACATTAGATACAATAGTAACTGAGTTGGAATATAATCAATCCAAAATCACACAATCAGGAAGCTCGTTGTTATGGGAAATTGGATATAAAAAATGTTTTCTTAAAAGCAGTAACAATTAGAATTTTAAGTGTACCGCGAAATTAATAACCTTGCTGCAATACATATATGTATTTTATTTTATTTATTTGTTGTATTTTATTAAATCCAATATAAAATACAACTACATCGTTTACAAAAATGTTTATACAAAATAATTTTATTATAATTTATGGATGTTGCCACTCCACTGACCCACAGGCACGTTCCGGAGTGTCAGTGTATTATTTATTTTACACAAAATTGTACATACTTTCACATCAATTGTGTAAAAATTCAAAAGACTTAAAAAAATCAATAAAAAAATTTTTTAAACATACCTACATTCATAGAATTAAGATTAGTCCAGAAACCGCATACGCACATCAAACAGAAGGCGACTCAACTACTCATAAATGTGTAGGTTTACCTTTTGACCCATTAGTTTCTTTGTAGACGTCGCTCAGTACGCAACTCCCGATTTTAATTCAACTATGCCGTGTTGTGTCCTTTTAAAGTGAAGAAATACTGCTAGGATCTTAAAGAAACAGGATGAAATCACATTTCATGTGTAATGAGCTAATGAATGTGTATATAACAATTGCATTACTTAAAAATTAAATTATTTTCCATCTGACAGATTATCGAAGAAACAAAATGGAAATTTCGTTAGTGTGGCCAGGGTCGTAAATTTATTTACCCTACTTTGCTCATCTAATGAGAGAATTAATGAAAATTGAATCTCGAATTAAACAACTCTGTGGTGGACGTTTGACCGACATTATCTTCAAAACATCAAATATTATGTGACATGATATAAAAATATCCGTTTCATGTCAAATAAAATTTGTTTTATGTTTTAAGTTCAAAGTTCATTAATTCAATTACTCTTATTAAATGACCCTTAACTTATTTACTCTGTCAAGCAATGTTTCCGCGTGCACAATAAAATTTTAGAGAAATTAACAGATTGCTTTTTTTAACCTTACATTTGTGTTATGGTTTGTCTTTATGTATATTTGTTTTATGTCTAGTACTGGAAATTCTGTAAAAAGTCTGTCTGTAGAGTATTGGTAGGGCTTTTTGTTGGCTACTCTTAGTAATGTTTTTTGTGTTTTCATTAATGGCTCTAATGTGGTTTTACTTGTTCCTCCCCATCCTATTATTCCGTAACTGATAGTTGATTGAGCTAGAGGATAGTATACATTAATGAAATTTGTTTTGCTTAGGATGTTTCTAATGTTTTTATATGCATATATATATATATATTAATGAAAACACAAAAAACATTACTAAGAGTAGCCAACAAAAAGCCTAACCAATACTCTACAGACAGACTTTTTACAGAATTTCCAGTACTAGACATAAAACAAATATACATAAAGACAAACCATAACCATATATATATATATATATATTTATATATTTAAATATATAATTAAAAATACTTATTGCAACAAGTTGTTTTATTTATTATATGTATACGCCCAGAGACTTTGATATAACAAGTTTGTTTTTTTAAACAAAAAAATAGTAAACGTAATAACTTAAAAATAAAAGAAATTCGAAAGGTTAGAAGATCGGTGTTTTTTTAAAAATTTTATCATTTAAACTAAGCCATTTTTAAAATATTTTTAATATATCGTATTATCATCATCATCATTCCCTTTCCGCACCTAATGGTGCTTAGGGCACTGCATTGGTACACCAATCGCGGCGAATTTAGATCATTTTTGCTAAAAAAGGGTAAGGTGTTTACGCTTCAGGTATCAGTTTAGGGACTATAAAATATTCTAGTGTAAAAGCACCCCTTTAAATAATATTTAATTTCAACCATGTCGGGAATCGAACCCGAGACCTCTTGCACGGTAGGCAAATGCGCTGACCATTGCATCACGAATTTTTTTAAGTTTTGTATTTCTGAAATAACTCCGTGTGTGACGTCAAAGATTCTCTTCTGCTTATTCTTATTAAGTTCTTCCTATTGGTCCAAAAACGGCGAGCAGACTGAAAATCTACCATAGCTCTCATATCATAGGTTGATCCATAGTCATTTAAAGAAGTGCGTTACTTTTTAAAGAAACTTTGCTTTACAATTTAATGCTCTAATTTTTACCCCGCACAAGAAAAAAAAAATTGTATCCATTTTCCCGTAGGGTTGAAGTTCTTCAATGAAACATTAATTATAATCAAATAAATTTAAGCAATAGTCCTATTTTGAATATGCTCCCTCTCTCTAAATGCAGACATAAACCCCTAGTTTCTACCCCTCTCTTCTTGCTAAGTCACACCCACTCTACCCCCACTAGTTTGTTACTAACCCTGATATCGTACATAAAAAAGAGTAATTTAATTTTCGTGAGGTATTCGCGTAACCTTAACTACTTAATACCGAGAACACGTACGATGTTTGCTCAGAGACACTTTTCATATGGCTCCGAGAGTGTTCAACGTCTTGGATGAACATATTAAGTTCTCCAAAACAACGTCTATATTTAAAATGAAGATCTATAATTGGATTTTACCAAGGGGTAGAGACCACTGTATGAGATTGCTTTGGGAATAAATATATAATATCGATGCTATCTTCATTATTATCCATATACGTATATATGTATATCACATTTGAATAAACTTAATAGTGATGTATAATTATTTGTAAATATATATATTAATTTTATTATTATACTTTTTAAATTACATATTCTACCATATATGTAGATGTGTTAATATTATTACTTTATTTTATTATTTAGTATTTATTTTAAATAACAATTAAATACCGCATTGAATTATAAAACTGCTAAAAAATATTAATAATAAATAACCATATATTATAATATAACTTTTCTGCATTCCATTTTTCGATATGTACAAATTTTTAGTATTTATATTTTTCTATTATTATTTTGTAAATTGTTAATTTTTTAAATTTTATTTCATTAGAAAGCCAACAGACATTTATAAACTTATAAGATACAATTCTACTATAAATACATATCATAAAGTTCAATTAGAGGCTTCCACATAATATTGTCATTGTAAATGTTGTCACATAAAAATTATACATAACATAAAATAACTAATCATACAAAACTTATAATATTACTAGAAATGTAAATGTAAATGTAATACATATTATAAAAAATATATCAACTTTTGAATATTGGTCACACAGTTGCTCATCATAATATATAATATAATGTGCCTACATACAGAACTGCACACAACCTGCATATTATAGGCTGCGGATTCAAGGCGCAACATCATAACTTGAATTATTTTTGAAAATTTCACTTTTAAAGGAAGTTAAAGATATGTTATTGATATAAAATTTAACTTTATTTCTGATAACACATATTGCAGGTTCTATTAACAAATGAATTTTGTAAGGTTTAGTGGAACACTTAGATTTTTTAAAAAGAGATTTGTTTCTGGTCTGCGTTACTGGGACTCCAAAATTAATTAGTGATAGAATCTAAGGGCAATCTATCATGTTATTCAAAGTTTTATACATAAAAATGGCGTCAGCCATGTTCCTGCAAGTTTGAAGAGTTTGGAGTTTAGGTAAGTTTGTAGATTCATCTGGACCTGTATTTTGAGTCCACCGTCTAAAATTGCAATTGCATATAAATTTTGATTGTATAGATTCAATTCGGTTAATGTATTTTTTGTATTGAGGGCTCCAAGCGGTCAATAAGTGTTTCTGTTTTGTATAAAGAAGAGTTCCAACTTAACACGGAATTTTCTAACAAGTCGGGACATAAAAAAAAATACAATTGTGCTCTATGATAAAATTGTGCATTAAATAAAATGAAAGCAAATAAATTCAGACAAAGGGATTTTGAGTATTATTCAATTAAAATCTATAACCTACTTCCACTATCTATTAAAGCAATTAGTAATGAGAAAATGTTTAAAAAGGCTATAAAAAAATGGATAGTGGAGCTAGGTAGAAGTAAAATGGATTGTCTCATTCGCCCATACCAATGCTGAATCAACTGCTCCACAACTGTATGGCTTATGTTAGGTTTTTGTTGTTTTCATTGTGTGTTTTTGAATATAAATAATATAGATGTATATAAATACCTTGTTTTTAAAACAGTCTGTTGAATATTTGTTAATTATGTTTGTTTTTTAAGTGAGTCTTCTTTGTTTATTCTCAAATGTAATAAAAAAAAACTAAATTGTTAAGTGTCCTCGGCACGGGAAACCCCAGTGAGGTCACATTATTTTTATTATTAATTTATAGTTTGTAAGCGAAAAATATGAATAAATAAATAAATAAAATATACATAGAACCACGACAAAAAAAAAAAAAAAGTGCTTATCTAATAAACAACAGTCAACTTTGTTACTAACTGTATTTTTATTAAAGTATCAAATGACATTATGCTTCCTTTATTTATATTTATTTATGTCTTCATTTTTATGGAGATAAAATACTGCATAAAAGTGGGTAGGTAAATTATTGAATAAAACCGACTAATAAAATAAACCAAATCATCGGAATCGCTCCACCACCGCACATTCAAAGAAGAGCAGCCACAAAAGCAGAGAGTTACAAATAACCCCATGATCCTAGACATTCCCAACACCACCACCAACCGACGGGCTCGCGTCTGAGATACAGAAATAGTTTTATCAAAGCCACCTCCCCTATTGAATCCTCACAACATCGGAGAGAAGAACTATTGCAACAGGATCTTGAATCGAGACCGTGGATGGATTCACATGAGGGTATTCAAGGAGGTGAACACCTACTCGACTCCCAATAGATTGCCCTCAATAGACTACGGGTGGGTGATACACGATGTAAAAAAAATCTCCAAAGGTGGGGACCTCTCCGGTGATGATATATAGTGCGACTCAGGACGACAGCCACCTACTGACATGCCTGCTCATGAGAGAAGGCTGAATTTCTGTGGACCTTATTTATTTTATTTTAAATTTATATATTTATTGTATAATATTAGTATACATATTTTATAACAGAGAATCTAAATAAAACTAGTGAATTGAAAATGAAAACGGAGCGTTCTCTGTTTAGGATAGTCTCTATCTAACATGGTTAGCCTGTTCTAAGATGGAGATTTTTTATATTTTAAAAAATATATGTAGTTCTAAACTAAAATAAGTAACCTTTAAACTTAAA
This sequence comes from Micrasema longulum, assembly GCF_059751315.1. Classification (NCBI taxonomy): domain Eukaryota; kingdom Metazoa; phylum Arthropoda; class Insecta; order Trichoptera; family Brachycentridae; genus Micrasema; species Micrasema longulum. Next base: position 117,972 of record NW_028277967.1, read on the forward strand.
AACTTATTTGCAATTATTTTTTATGTAATATATTTTCTTTACTAACTTTGTATACTTTGTGGAAATCTGTTATTAGTTTTTTTTTTTTTTTTTTTTAATGAATAACCCGCTAAGCCTCTATTTTGAGGCTTGTCAGCAGGTGGGATAGAGGGGATATGGAAGAAGGTAATGAAAAATACACCACAACACCCAGACCAATTGAGAAAAAAAACTTTCTTGGACTTTTTTCTTGCAACTGGCGGGAATCGAACCCGCGACGCCAGTTTCACAGATAGCCGTCTAACCAACTGCGCCACGGCGCCTGTTCTGAGTTTATACGCTATATCTGTTTGCTTACTATAAATATGTATGTAGAACTGTTGATTTCCAAAATAAAATAAAATAAATTTAAAAAAAAAAAAAAAATACCTTATTATAAATTCCTAAAAATAAAAATGTCATGGCGTACCTTCATTATTTTTTAATTGTTTAAAATTAACATGGTTTTCAGAAGAATTTCAGAAGAAAGAATTAAGGTTATTTAAATACAATTTCTGTCAAGAGATTAAATCATGCCAACCCTGACAAATAACGTGCCTATATTGATTTCATCCGATAAAATACAAAATGCACTATTAGATGTGGTAAAAGCAAAAGCATGTATTTCTACAATGCCAGTACATGACCTTAAAACACAAGGAAAATAGTACTCTTAATGATTTTAATTAAGTTATAGCTATTTTCAAACGCACTCAGTAAATTTTATTTTTTAGTGACGTTGTGTGCAAAAAAATAATAATGTAAGAGCCCCGGTTTTAATGGAAGTTGACAGAGTGATCTTTAAATTAAAATTATTAATTTGTTACAACAGAGAGGGAAAACATTTTTAAGAAGAGAATATGGAAGTTTAGTCATTTATAGGGCTTTTATGACCTGTCATCAAAATCAAAAATCTAAATAATAAAAAATGATTAATAATAAAATTATTGTGACCTCACTAGAGTTACCAGTGCCAAGGACACATAACAATATGTTTTTTTTTTAAAAATGTTTTTACATGTGAGAATATACAAAGAAGACCTAATAATAAACTATTAAAAAAATACAAAAATTAATAATAAAAGTTATTTTTTAAAAAACCGTCTACTTTTCCCACTATTAATTTTTTTTTAAAAACTAAGGTTTTAGATATAAAATTGTAATAAAAAAATGATTTTTTGCTTCAAATACATAAAGACAGAATAAATAGTATTGTTTCTACGTCACAAAACGTAAGTACGCAACATAGAACAGGTGGTATTATCTTAATTCCTAAATTAGAAACAACTACAGCAAAACATCATTTTACTTACAGAGGAATATTTTTCTTTAGTGAAATGAATAATAATAAAAAGTGCATTCAGGAATACAATATGTATTTAAGAAAGAAGTGAAAAGCAACATTTACAATTCTTTTTTGTGTAGCACTGATTAAAGACACCGTTTATTCTATTTTTTGTAATTTATATGTTCTCCTAAAAATTGTATTTATTAGTAATATATATTTATTATCTGAATAAAAAAAAATAAAAAAATATACTGAGATAACGTTCAGACAGTTTAATACACTACGCATTTATGTTTACATCTCATTTATGTGTATAACTATATTATTAATATTAAAAAACGTACAATAAAAGGACAAGAATATAACACGAACGACACATTTGTGAAGCAGTTGATTTAATATTGGTTTGAGCGAATGAGACAGCCCATTTTACTTCTACCCAGCTCCACTTTCCATTTTTTCGTAGCCTTTTTGATCATTTTCTAGTTACTAATTTTTTTAATGGACAGTCGAAGTAGGTTATTGATTTTAATTGCATAATACTCAAAATGTCTTTGTCCGAAAGTGGTTTAAGTGGCCACTTTACTCACTTCGTAACATTCATGATTCTACCTATGTTTGAACATCCACGTTTCTACAACTCTTCTACCTGTTGACTCTTAGTTTTCTTTCCAACGCTTGTACATTGAAATATTTATTTTAAAATGTATTATTCATATGTTTAACTGGAATAGCTAATATAAAATTAACATGGCGTTCGTTGTCACGTAACGCTATCCATCAAAGGCTAGCTTTCCGTCAAATGACAATTTTATAGTGTCTTCGTTTAGAAAACTATTACTTCAAAATATTTGACAAATTTTAAACGGGTTGTGGTCCCGTGGTTATCGTCGAGGACTCACGGATCAGAGGTCCGTGGTTCGAACTCCACTCTATCATAACTTGATTCCCTTCTAATATTGAGTTATTTACAAATCGTTGAAAATCGTCCCTAAAATTAAAATATTTGGGTAAATTTATAAAATGAATATATGAAAATACTTCTATGTTTTTTTTTTTAATACATCAATATAATATCTTTATTTATTTATTTATTTTATTTATTTATTAATAAAACATATAAGACATGAATATCATGATATTATATTCCCAGGAGTTGTACGAGAAAACTCATTTGGGACGGTACATAAAAAAAATAGTACATTTCTTGTAACAATACATAGTTTACATTTAAACAATAAAAATTTAAACAAATTTTAACAATCTATGAACTTAATATTAAAAAAGGAAAGAAAACATTTAAACAATCTGTGAACTTAATATTAAAGAAGAAAATAAAAACATTCAAACAATCTGTGAACTTAATATTAAAAAAGAAAAGAAAAACATTTAGACATTCTGTGAAATTAATATTTAAAAAGAAAATAAAAACATTTAAACATTCTGTGAACTTAATATTAAAAAAAGAAAAGAAAAACATTTAAACCTAAAACACAATATATAGACTATTCACAGAAACTGAGCTAAAAACTATCACTTTCAAAAAGATTCAAGAAATAGGTCTTCATTTCTGGTCTTTGAGATTGACCACTCGACATTTCATTTTTAAGGTCATCAGGCAGTTTATTAAATTGTATACGACCAATGCATTCCAGAGACCTTTTGCCGAACTTCGTGGAACAAAATTTAGAAATGTGAAGATTTTTTGCATGTCGTGTATTATAGTTGTGAATTTCATGATTAAATGTAAGTTTTAAATTTGTGTGAGCAGAAAAGTTTATGATGTTTGAAATAGTTTTCGTTTCTTATTTTATAAAATGTTCACCATCTTTGGAATAAGTAAATATTTTTTTGACAAAATCTCAATAAATCCCTTTAAATGATGTGAACTTTGCATCCGATAGAGAATCATAATATGTTTTTTTTTTCAGGAGAAGTGTACAAGTTTGGATTTTTTTAAAGAGAAGAGACTGTTGAAGGAGACTGCTGCGAGATATTGCATAGATTTATATACTATTAAGCGCGTTGTCCAGATGTTTATGTAATAATTTCGGTTTTTGGTATTCTTTAATTTTAATAAAGGATACTCGCAAAGTTTTGCTTTTGACCTAATAAAGCTCAGCCTCATCAAGTGAGGGTAGTCACTAGAGCCCGCCCAGGGCACTGCAGATTGAACAAACACCGCTCTAGAATGAACTTTTCCCAAACTTCTAGATGTAGGTTCTGCAGTGCAGATGAGGAAACACCTTTACATTGTATGTGAATGTGATGCTTTACATCATAAAAGGAGCCTAATCTTAGGGGGACTACTGGTTAAACTTGAGATGTTAAAGAGCTCGCCCCCTACATTTTACATATCTGGACTTGGAGGGGGAGATTGATCAAAATATAAACTCTCGCCTTTCACACAGTAGCCAGGCTCATTAAAGACCAGTAGCTCAATCATAAATTACAAAGGGGTAATTATTCATATTTTGAAATAGAGCAAATTCTTAATCTGTCTTTATTGGAGAGACGTAGAACTATTTTTTATTATTTTTTTTTTATTAAGTTATATTCATTTTAACAAATAAGTAACATACAAAATTGTATTTTTGTTCCCGCAAAGCCGAAGCTTGTCTGCGGGTTACAATACATTTAAAAAAATAAATTATAAGTAAGTACATAGTTTAATAATAATTAAAGAATAAAATATATTTATACACTTAAGTTTCACTTGCTGTTTAAAATTTGTTTGACTATTTTTTTAAATGAAATTAGGTTTTTTTCTTCGCGATTTTCAGCTGTTATTAAATTGTACAGTTTTGGTACTACACTACCCATTGTTCTGTCACCATAGTAGTTTTTCTGTCGTGGTACCATCAGTTTCTGTGCCGATACTTGTCGGGTCATGATCTGGTGGTTTATTTTGGATTTAAAATTACAATCGAGGAAGTGATCTGTCATTATCTTATATTGACACTGTTTGTTAATTGGCAAAACGTTAACAAAATCAAATAATATTTTATTGTTGTCTTTTGCCTCATTCTTTATTTTTACAGGTACGATAATTTTTAAAATTTGTACCTGTAAGTTCAAGACTCTATCCGTATAAGATTTAAAACTGGAGATGGACCGGAGATGGAGATGGACCGGATGGAGATGGACCGGAAAACTGGAGATGGATGGATGGAATGGAGATGGACCTTATATGCATTTTCAAAATACTCAATGCCATAAGTGATGTCCCATCTCTGTTGCAATCAATTTCTTTACACGTTCCCAACCGTGTCACCAGAAGTAAAAATCTGCTATTTATTAAATCTTCTAAGAGCAACTTTTGTTTTTGTGCCGCAAAGTCCAGAATGTGTAGATAAGTCAATTCATCACATGACTTGGAATTCTTTGGGATAGATCTTCCGGCTTTTCGTAGATCTCTTCGCGACTAAACAGTGTGGGATGAAGTTGGATTGGCATGATTTAGCTTGAAGTCTTATGTCTTTTGTTTTTATGAATATATTGTGAACAATTATTGTTTTGCCCTTGTTTGTCTTTGCTACATATTTTTTTGTTCTTTTTGTTCAGTTTCTTGTATTCATGTTTCTTCGTGTAACTGTTGTTATTAACTTAGGCCGTATATATGATAAATAAATAAACTATCGACGAGCTTAAAACATGTTAAGCATTTGAGCAATCACAATGAACAATAATGTTTGATTATGTCCAAATGCTTGCAGACTAGCTGGATTTCCTCCCTAGGGAGTTGTTCATATTTGCTTGTTCATATGAATGTTACACAGTGTGTAAAGTGGCCACTTAAACCAGCCAATGACAGGTCGTAAGCCCTGTAAATGCCTAGACTTCCATATTCCCTTCTCAGAAAAATTTTCCTTTTCTGTTGAAATAAATTTAAATATGTACAACTCCCTAGGGAGGAAATCCAGCCAGTCTGCAAGCATTTGGACATAATTAAACATTGTTGAATTACTACCTGATAAAAGAAGAAGTATAAAAATTCGAAAATTGTTTTCAGGCGTTGCCTAGTAGGTGATTTGGTTCAGCCGGATGAATCTCACCCACGTGATAAAGGTTTAGCTCTTTTACTTCACAAAAGTCAACAGATGGAAGAGTTTAGGAAATGTGGATGTTCAAACATGGGCAGAATGGTGAATGTTACACAGTGTGTAAAGTGGCCACTTAAACCAGCCAATGACAAGTCATAAGCCCTGTAAATGCCTAGACTTCCATATTCCCTTCTCAGAAAATTTTTCCCTCTCCGTTGAAATAAATTTTAACAATGAACAATAATGAACATGCTTAAGTTATAGCGGTCAAACGTCAACGCGTGTGACATTGACATTTAATATTAGGTGTTCACGGATCTTCCATTGTGATTGCAAATGCGATAAAAAACTATGGTGAGAAATTGTTATCACGTCGCTTATAAGCACGTCGATATTTATTTGCGATTGAGCTACTGGGCTTGGACGGCGAGAACTATTCACGGAGACCCGTCACAATAGAACTTCAAAGCTCGCAGTGACATCAAGAGCTTGCATAGCACTGACCTCCACCACTAAGAATTTTTTATTCTTAATAATATGCGTGCTTCCATTTTCCATTATGTTGTAACCCAACTCAACACAGGGCTCTTTGCCTCATATAGTTTGGGATACGTTATTATTTTTCTGTAATACGTATATTTGTATGAATAAATACAGATAGTCCAAATAAAATATTTAAGGTTCATACAGTAGACACTCTTTAAAAAATAAATGCTATTATACAAATTTATAAAGAAGAAAAAAAAATTGAGATGGATAAGTCACTCAGATACCAACATAATATTAAAATTCCTAAATTCCATAAAAGTCATGGTCAAAATAGCTTTGTCTTCAAAGGTGTAAAAAATTATAATAATCTCCTTAATAAACTAAAAACTATTAAAAAATATAAATCAATAAATAAATTTAGAGTAAATTTAAAGAAATTTTTTGTAGACGTTTTAAAACTACATTAAATTTTAATTATTATGAATGTATTATTGTTTTATAATTTTTTCTTTATACATCCTATGTTTTTATTTTTTTTGCTCATGTACTCGCATATTTAAAATTATATAAACTCTTATCAATAAACAACTACAACAGTGTAAGTCACTCTCCAGTCACTCTTTTTTAAAGAATTTCAGTGATAACATTTGCTGAATGTATAAAAGTAGATCTGTTTAGAATTTTTTAAAAACATGTACCTTTTATGAAATTTATTGACAAAAAAAATAAAAAAATGCCCTCACGAGTTTCAAGGAGCTCAGTTTGTTTCTGTACAAAATAGACAAAACTATTTGCTAGAGTATTCTCCATTGGTACGGCAACTAGACGCCACCGCAAAACACAATAATAACCTTTACAAAATGCGGCGTTACAGATAACTGTGATCGTTAAATGCTACACAGGTGTGGAAATAGGTATATGGTACATCCTATAGAGCCTTTAACTCACTCGCGCACGTAGAAATTGTCAGCAATATCTTTTTATTTCTTAATTGTATGATCTTAATACGGAAATACCGCTTTTTAAAACTTTTATATATCAAAGGGCCAATGAAATACTGTCTAGTAAAAAAAAAATATTTTGATTTATTAGTAGCATAAAAAATTGTTCTCAACCATAGTCACCAAAATTCAAAATCTGCTATTTATTTAGTTTGCGAAGAGGATTTGCGTTTTTATGCCCTAATATCCAGAATGTGTAGATTTTATTTTATGTTTTTATTTATTTATTTTAGAAACAAACACAGTCATGGTAATAAACAATACATAAATAATAACAACAAATAACAAGACCAATTATAGGTTTTATATGGGAACAAATATAAAAAAAAATAAAACGCACAGTTCGCTAGGGTTGAAAGGAAGTGGGATGGGAAAATAGGGAAGGAAGAGAAGAATAAGAAATAGTAAGTAAATATAAAACAATGAAAAAAGAAAAAAAAATGTACGTAAATTTACACACACAACAGACATACATATACATATTCACACAAATCTATACATAAACATATATATATATACATATACACATACATACATACACATACATACATGCATATAAACGAATGAACATGCATATATACAGGGTGTTCTTTAAACCCTGTCACATCCGAAACCACGATGATCAGTATAGGTAAGAAGACATATTAGCATGTTTAAAAAAATATTAAGAACAAATAAAATGTAAAAAAACAAATATTTAAAATTCAAATGGTTGTTTATTTCTGCAGGAGAGAAGTGAGGGGAGCGCGGCGCAGTATCAGATTCCCCCCTCCCTCCTCATCGTTTCTTCCGCAGAAGTAAGTAACCGTTTGTTTTTTTTTTGATATTTTATTTTTTTAAATTTTGTTCCATTTAAAAAATATCTTTTATGGTGCCAATATGTCTTCTTGCTCATTCTAATCATCGTAGTTTTGGATGTGATAGGGTTTAATAAACACCCTGTATATATACACATACATACACACATGAACATATACGTATACACTAATGCAGATACATACGCGTAAATATATATAATTAAAAATAAAACAATGAACACTAATAAGTAAAAACATAAAAAAATTTTGCTCTTATGATGTCTCTATCGCAATTTTGATATATTTTTTTAAAACAGTATTTTTTTTCGTTAAAAATCAATTCAATTAATCAATTTGTCACACAACTTGGAATTCTTTGTGATAGATTTTCCGGATTTTTGTAGATCGCTTTGCCATTAACACATTGTAGCATGAATATGGATTGGCGTGGCATAGCTCTAAATCTCAGTGTTTACAAATATATTATATCTTCTTTTTCTGGTGCCTATTCAGGGCCAGCCGACGTTGGCAATCACTGCAGCGAAAGCATCCCAGTCCTGTGCTACTCCGCAGCCAAGATAACTGCTTATTGGATGTACTTGCCACAGTGATTCCTGGGAAAAAATTACCAGAATGGTTTTCCGTTGCCTTTTCTGGTAAATTTTTATGTCAGGGTTACACCTCCCCTTAGCTGGTTAGGAGGCGCCAGAAACTCGTCTTTCATCCTCAAGTTATCTGCTGTGATCACATTGCCCAGGGTTCGCGACGTGGACGCTAACGAGTTGGACTAGTCAGTAGTGTTGCCGGTGGAATGCAACTGGGCATTCGCAGAGTTTAATTAAATCACACTCTCCAGCAAGATGTGACTCACTGCAACCCTGCTGATAGTTCTAACCCCTTATATATATTGTATACCATGGTTTTATTGCCCTTGTTTGTCTTTGCTAGATATTTTTGTGTTCGTTTTGTTTAGTTTCTTGTACATATTACGTTTCTTCCTATAATTGTTATTATTATCATAGGCCGTGTACATAACAAGTCAATAAATAAAGTAAATAATTTATATATATATATATATAAAAATATATATATATATATATTTTAAAACTTTGAAAAAAATTCAAAACAAAAAATAAATTAAAATAATCAACTCGAAAGGAAATAATAAAAAAAAATATTATTACATAAATAAGATAAAATTATCTGACATCGTGTATTTAAAAAAAATAATTTTTTTTACATTTTTTTTGCACCACAACAGGCCGGAGGCCCAATTACAGTGGTGAATTACATCACAGAACACCCAGGCTTAAGAAAAATCATTTATTTTTTTGTGTTCTTTCCGGGAATCGAACCCGAAACCTTCTGTGTGTGAGTCAAGCATCTTGACCACTACACCACGGAGGCCGCCGAGGAGTATTTATGGTGGTCTCAGTATTTGCAGCTGTTATGTATTATTTAGAATAAGAGATACATGTTTTATATATTTTTTTTATCTAAAAAATATTTGCGTTCTTTTAATTAGCTCAAATATTTTGTTTTAAGGGCCATTTTCAATGAGTTGTAAATAACTTACTATTAGAAAATGAAAATTAAGTTGGGGTAGAGTGGGATTCGAATCACGGACCTTCGAGCCGTGAATCTGGGACACCAGCCACAGGACCACGATCCGATTTAAGCTTTGCATATTTATATTCGGGTTGTGGTCCCGTGGCTAGTGTCTCGGACTCACGGCTCAAAGGCCCGTGGTTTGAATGCCACTCTACCCCAACTTGATTCCAAATATTTGGGTAAATCATAAGAGCGCAGATATTTCTTTAAAAAAATATGTAATTAATATAGTGTTATACTAGTAACTCGATTTATGAAATATTGTAAATTAACAAATTAAATTAATAAAAATACTGAAAAAAAACTTATTTATAATAATGAATAAACAAACATAACTCGGTCTAAAGGTGTTAAGGCTTCGAGGGATAGTTACAAACACAGAGAAATATTAAGAATCATATAAGTTCAAGCGTGAGAAGCATTTAATACAAAATACTTAGACTTCTGAGCATTCCTCGTTCAAAGTTTAAGTTTATCGTGAACTTAACGAATTACACCGACGCGCGGTTAAACGCGAAACCCGCGCCCGGGCGAGCAACCCGCGTATCGCTCACTCACCGGTTGAAATAATGATGAATTGAACAATAAGGCCTGTGGCAGGTTCATTGCTTTAACACGATCAGATTCTAACGTCCTTGATAGAAATTTTGATATTTCATTTTAGTCACGTTTGGTTCTATGCTTATTGTGTGTTTAAATCGACTGATAATTTTATAAAGGCAATGATAACACCAAATATGTACAAATTTACTGTAAAACTTATGTAAAATCACAAAATTTATGTTAAAATGGCTGACTGGTTACAAAACATGACAATCTTTACGTCAAAGTATAAAAATAAAGAAATTTGTATACTTGTATATAAACAATTATAAAATGTATAACTTACGTCGTTTCGTGAATATTAATGTGATATAAAAATCGAAGAAACAATGATTCTAAAAACGTAATTTATGTTTTGTTTAGTGAACTATCGTGCTCGGTAAGGAATACTTTAAAATAATAAAGTTTTTATCTAATTCATTAAGAAATTCATCGGTACGCCAATGAAAAATACAGTTTTATAAATGACTTATTCGACGGTCGGGTTAGAACATGAAATAGCCGTACGGAAGAATCGTTGCTTTCCATTGACTTGCGCGGAAGTTCGAGTCCTTACGCGTTTTAGTTTTTGGAATAATGTTTTTTTTAAATCCATTTTTTTGTTAATCAAATGTTTTTGTTACGTTTGAAAATATTCTAACTGAAACTACTATCCGCTAGTGCCAATTGCTATGAACTATTTATTTATTATAAAATATATCTGTTTTTTTATGTGCCATACTACCGCTATGGAGATTTTATCAGAATTTTCGTAGTTTACCAATCTAAAAACTCACCGCTTGCCACTGGTACTCAAATGTCCTACACTATACAAAGAAACAAACAAACCATCACGTCGTTTCCCCGTAGGGGTAAGCAGAGAGGAAAGAACGCCATATCGCTCTATCTTGGCATACATACCTCGCTTCCTTTACATTCATACATCTTCTCATGCACGCACGCCGATCATTCCTACTTTTAACATGTCCATCTTTAAGCATTTGATGGACTTGATCGTGCCATGTCTTTCTCGATCTTCCTCGTTCTCTGCATCCATCAACATTCGCATCGTAGATCCTTTTAGCCATTTTTTCGCTGTCCATTCGCTCTACTTGTCCAAATCAACGCAGCACCCCTTTCTTGATTCTGTCGATAATGCATGTCTCAGCTATAAACACTTCACGGATCTCGAAATTTGTCACCTATCGTTCATAATTTGACCACACATTTGCCTGAGGGATTGCATTTCGACAGCATTTAACGTACTTTCATCATCATTTTTCCAATTCCATACTTCGCTAACATACATTAGAGTTGGCACTAGAACTCCGTTGTTAACTGCTAGTTTAGCCTCCTGCGATAAACATTTGTTTGCCAAAGTAGATTTCAGTGCACCGTTCACCCTGTTCCTGGCACTCACCCTCCTTTCAATATCTTTCTAGGTTTTTCCATCCCTAGGAAACATACTTCCCAGGTACACAAATTCTTTTACCTGATTCAGAATATCTCCGTTCACACTGATCTCACATTTAGTTATATTTTCATCCCTTTCAAAAACCACCACTTTCGATTTATCAACATTCATAAGCAGTGGCGTCTTTGATACCAAATTTCTAGTGAAGCTCAGATTTTAAGGATAAGTACAATATGCGTAAATGTTAAGTAGGTGCCTATAGTAAATAACACAGTACGGACCATGTTTTTCTTTTTTACATATTTTTTAAAATTTTATTCAGAAAACATACAGTCATACAAAATAAGTACTAAAAACAACAATGTTTTAACATAAAAAGACCAATTAAGTTTTCATAAATTAAAAAGATATAAACATTAAATGTGACAAAAAATAAAAAATAAATAAGAATTTTAAGTGAGAAAAGAACAATTGTTGACATTTGCGTTTTCCATGGAGGTAATAAATTAAAATAAATAAAAATACTGAATGTACACTCCGAGCCATCCACGCACACACATGAACGCACATATAAAACATACACAGACATATACATTACATGCGGCACATATACATAGAATAAACCACTCAAGATGCACATTCAGCAACTATCCCAAATAATCGACCCCATGAAGAAATTTTCTGTACAAATGCAACGTGCAGTTAAAAATGTCTACATCAATACTGAGTCCGTTATAATTTCTACAGGTACGTCTAATGAATGAATTCGAGGTATAATTGTTTTTACAAGTTGGTACATAAAAAAGGGAATTCAATCTAGTATAGCGAAGAGGACAACGGACACCAATATTTTGTAAAAGATACGGCGAATCAACTATGTTATTGAGAATTTTGAAAAGAAAAATTAAATCATATGTAAGGCGCCTTTTTTGTAGTGATTCTATATTAAAATTGATCAAAGATGCGCCGTAATCATTTTCAATTTTTAGGCATCTTTGAGCATTTTTATATTGGTTGCTAGTTTTTTATCTTCATAATGTGTTGATATAATGTGAATTAAAATACATATTAGGTACTGGTGATTCTTAGTGAGGCTCAGCCTCACTTGTTTCATATGCTCTTTCGCCCCCGTAAGCAAATCGCTTTTCTTGCATACATCGTAGACTTTTGTTATCAACAATTGCAGTTTGTCAATATTTCTGTACGTACTGTTTGTTTACCTAATAAAATAAATAAATAAGCAAAAATATCAGAAAAATATCGAAGTTTCGGGTTTCCAATATTTAGAACTGTAATATAGAAAAAAAATTGGGATTAAAAAAACGCTCCTAGAGACTAAGCTCTACACAAAATTGTGTTCTTTATCCGCCTGGTAACGGAAAAATACTTTTTATTCTGACAAGAAACATAGGTTCCTTTCTTGTCTTAATGCAACTTAAATAATTTATTCAACCTTGTCCTTACGCATCCTTTTTCTCACGAGTGATGACTTGTCGAACTATTACAGAGCAATATTGATCAGGTATCAAAAGCGATTACAAATAAACGACAGACGTCAATTTTGACGGATAAAATGTTCGGTACACTGTCTGTGGCTTCTTGACATAAGGTTAACGTTGTTTTTAACCCATTCGAACGTATCAAATAGATTTAATATATTTGTTAATAAATTTGTGTTAATTCCATATTTGTATTCATTCCATATTCCCTTCTCTCAAATGTTCTCCATCTCTGTTGTAGTATGTTAGTCTTAATGACTTTTGTCTGCAAGCATTTGGAGGAACTCAAAATATTGTAATAAAATCAATCGGTGCAAGAAGATTTTTTTAAATTTAAAAGAGTTTAAAAATAAGGAAATGTTTTCAGGCGTTGCCTAGTATGTGAAATAATTTGATCAAATGAATCTCTTCACAACAATAAAGGTTGAAGCTTTTTACTTCACTTAGATGTATGTAGGTGAAATAATTCAATTAGATGAATCTCAGCCACATTTTTTTTTTTTTTTTTTTTTTTTTTTTTTATTTATTTTATTATGTACATACAATATTACATTTTAGTTATTTTAAGACATTTTTGACATTTTTTTTTTTTTTACAGGACTCACCAAGCCAATGAATATGGCTTGTCGGTAAAGATCCTTTACAATTAATCATATGATAGTCCTACATGGTTTTATAAAAATAATTACTACTAACTTAGATATAGGGAGCGAAAAAAAAGTACATGTAATTGATGCTTTCAAAAAAAAAATATTTAGAAGATGTAAAAAAAAAGCAAAAAAAATAAGTGAATGATCACGCAATTTTAAGATAAAAAATGCGGTTTATAAAAGTTTCAGCTTGTTAACTTCACAAACATCAACATATGAAAGAATTGAAGGAATGTAGATGTTAAAATATGGGCAGAATGGTGAATATTACACAGTGTGTTAAGTGGATACTTAAACCAGCCAATGTTTAAATCACGTCTGAAGAAACATCTCCTTTCTCTTCCTTAATCTCTTCTCATTTCCTTTTTCCTATTGAGTAATAGTTTTGATTTAAGGTAATTTATAAACAAATACGTTTATTTCAATTTTTATATATCTTTAGCTTTTCAATCTTTTTTTCCTACTGAATCTGTTTTGTAACTTGAATTATGAAAATAAAACTTTTATTTTATTGGTTGAATGGAAGAAATTTCCATCGGCAATAAGCCCGCCAATGTACAAATAACACTTTGTACAAAAAGTCAAATATTTTTTATTTTTTAAATGACAGGTCATAAGCCCTGTGGATACCTGGACTTCATCGTCTTCTCTAAAATGTTCTTCATATCGATTGTAATATGTAAACATACTTCAGGTATTTGAAACTCTCGACCTTTTCGGTGACTTGGTTGGACAGAGTCAGGGGATTTTGGGGATCAAAACATGAAGTGTTACACAGTACATGGATTTGTGCAATATAATTTTTAAACCCATGCATGCAGAGTTCCTATTCAGGGTATCTACAGGGGCCTCAAGACCCCTGACTGAATCGTTAATAATAACCGCATCATCGGTACATGTCAAAAAAATTAAATGTGAATAAAATAAAAAAAAGTATTTTATTTTAAAAGAGAATACAGTTGACAAATAAACACTATTTTTATTTTCTTTCTAGATAGATGTTGTTAGTAAAAAAAAACCAGTTATATCGCGAAACCGGCATGTCAGCAGGTATTATTATTTTTATTAAATTTACTTATTTATTCGTCGGAATGGGTTAGGGGTTAAAGTGCCATAGATTGCGCATCCAAAGACCTTGATATTTAACTGGAAGGAATGGAATTTTAATAGAAGCATTTTATTGTTATAAATGGTATCTATAAAAACGATAAAAATAATAAATTAACTTCTGGTTATTAACTTGCACTGTGTTAATGCATTTATTAATTATTTATAAGTCGAATTTTTATTTAACTTTTACATAGCACTGATTTGTGTCGGTTTTTTTTTTATACATAAATGGCATAAATTTAACAATGTTTGATTATGTCCAAATGCTTGCAGACTGGCTGGATTTTCTCCCTAGGGAGTTGTTCATGTTTAAATTTATTTCAACAGAGAGGGAAAACATTTTTGAGAAGGGAACAATGGTGATTGGACTCAAAAAGTTAATAAACCAAAATTAGTGATCAAACATCCCATTTTCAAGACAAAAAAAACATTTTTTTTCCGAGTACTTTAGCCTTGTACATGACATGTAAGGCTACTAAATACAGGGGCTCAAACATATATAAAATAAAAAAATAAATAAAAGCGCCCAGAGATTATGGTTTTTCTCTTCATCCATGTCAAAGCGGTGTCTCCGGTGTGGTCTCTTAAACTTAGAGAATAGCCAAAAATCACACGGTTCTGACTTAGGCAAATACGATGGTTGTGAAACGATATAATTTGGATTTTTGGCGAACTGGGCCCCGATTACAATGAGAAGTTAACAAAGTTATTTTTGACTGGTCATTAAAAAAAAAACATATTTGTGTATGAAAATGAGTATATTTGCATGGACATTTAAAGAATCTTTGTCGGTAACCTATTATTGAACATGTTTAAAAGAACAAAATATATGCATATTCTGCTTTTTATACAGGAAACTTAATTTTACTTTATGGATAAGATTGAAGATAAACGTTAACTTCTCACTGTACACAGAAAAACACCAGCTCCAGCAAATCTGAACCCTGATTACTGGGAAGTTAACATTTATCTCCAATTTTATATACACAGTAAAATCAAGTTTTCTGTATAAAAAGCAGAATAAAATTATATTTTTTTCTTCTTAACATGTTCAATTATAGGTAACTGGCGAAATACTTTAAATGTTCATGCAAATATACTCATTTTCGTACCCAAACATCGGCTTTTCTTCATGGCCAGTCGAAGATAACTCTAAATTCTCATTGTAATCGGGGTCCTGGACAGTCAATGAATGAATTGATTACTTTATATTCTTCCTATTTGCCAAAGACAAAAATTGATTATAATTAAATAAAGCAGCTTGAATACGTTTTTTAAGATAAATATATTTTAGAAATTTCTGCTGGACGCTGTAAAGTGAATCAGAATGTACTATATAAGGGAGAGACCAGACTGGAGAAATATATTCCAAACAACCCTTAACCAGGGAGCAATAAAGTAACTTAATTGGTGCGATATTTTTTAATTTTCTAGTGACCCTGCGATTAAATCCCAACATACTTAGCGCCTCATTTTGGAATTATTACTTTTACTAACAGGCAACAATTAGATATCGCCTATTATTACATGGATGGGGCACCGCTTTGTTTAAATTTAGTCAACAAACAATAATGAATCAATTTTCGAGCATATTTGATTAGAGTATATTTACAAAATTTCAAAAATAATTAAATAAATGTCGACTATCACAAATCTTACTGACAGTTCTCAACATATAGTTTATTACTCTCCGACTTATAAAGCATTGTAAATAATCAAAATATATTTTTATGCCAGAGACACAATATTTCATATATTATATATCTGTAAATAAATTATCAGCAAGGGCTCTACTTTGGATTAGCTTAATTTGTCAGCATGCGTCGCACTCCGAGTATAAACACAAATTGGTACATGATTACAACACCAGTAGCTCAATCACAAATAAATATCGATGTGCTTAAAAACATGCTAAGCATTTGAGCGATTGCAATGAACAATAATGAACATATTTAAATTTATTTCAACAGATAGGGAAAACATTTTTGAGAAGGGAATATGGAAGTCTAGGCATTTACAGGGCTTATGACCTGTCATTGGCTGGTTTAAGTGGCCACTTTACACACTGTGTAACATTCACCATTCTGCCCATGTTTGAACATCCGCATTTCCTCAACTGTTCCATCTGTAGACTTTTGTGAAGTAATAGAGCTGAAACCTTTATCACGTGGGTGAGATTCATCCGGCTGAACCAAATCACCTACTAGGCAACGCCTGAAAACAATGATGTTCAAACATGGGCAGAATGGTGAAGGTTACACAGTGTGTAAAGTGGCCACTTAAACCAGCCAATGACAGGTCATAAGCCCTTTAAATGCCTAGACATCCATATTCCCTCTCAAAAATGTTTTCCCTCTCTGCTGAAATAAATTTAAATTTGAACAACTCCCTAGGGAGGAAACACAGCCAGTCTGCAAGCATTTGGACATAATCAAACATTGTTGAATAATGAACATGCTTAAGTTATCGCAGTCATAAGTCAACGCGTGTGCAATCTCTAAGTCAACGCTCGTGTCGGTTTGTTTTTTGTTTCCCTCGTAAATAAATACAGTTCGTTGGCAAAAAATCAGCGTTTACTATAAAAAATAATACAATATAATGCATTTGCAAAATAGTAAGGAGTGTCTAATACAAAAAAAGTGAAAATTTAATTACTATGACGACTGATTTTCTTGTCATTTGGCTTGCCAACTGCCGGCTAAATGCAATAAATAGCATGATAAATAATAAATAAAAATAGCAGTTTTTGAACATTTTCCATATTAACAACGGTGAAATTCAAATATGTGATAGCGCAGCAGGATTAAACGTCGCAAAACGTTAACATTATGACATTTAATATTAGGTGTTCGCGGATGTTCCATTGCGATCACGAATATGATAAAAAACCACGGTGAGAAATTGTTATCACGTCGCTTATTAGCACGTCGATAATTATTTGTAATTGAGCTACAGGTTTACTAGTATGGAAGGGCTAGCTGTTCCCAGATATTGTAATAAATATGGCAAAAGGACCCTGCAATACAGTATACATAAAATATTGAACATGTTACCAAACAATATTAAAAGTAGTAAGTTCAATAAAATAGTAAGACGCATGCTCAAATTATAGCTAATTGAAAAAAGTTTTTTGTATTAATCAAGTATTAAAATATGATTTAGTGTGTAATGGTTTTCAAATAAAATATGATAAATGTAGGTTAAGTATGAAAAATCAAAGTAAGATATGAGAACCTGCTGACAATTTGCATGCTTACAATTCATTAGGACTTTAATTTTAAGACTATTCTATAAATATTTAAGGAAAAATGTCACAATATTTTACCTTTGTACTTGGAGCACATACATCCGTAAATTATTGAGCTTGACACGAAATTCACATATTTTAGTATTTTTGATAAAATTGAGCAAATTACTGGTGCTATTCAATATTTTAAGTAATTTCAGAGTAGCATAACAGATCCTATATTCACGAGACACAATCTCAAAGAGACCTCACTGATTGTTTTTGTTCAATTATAATATAACATTATTTTATCACTTTTAATTCAACCGGAGCAATGTACACAGAAAAAGTATTGTTGTCAAATATGTCCATAGAACGAAAACTGTCATAGTAATTTCATAGAAATTCAGAAACATATTATTTCGGACCATAGATTTATTGTATTCATTTTTCACAAATTAAATTTTCTATTTTTTCTCGTATTGTTTTACTATTTTGCGTTGTTCAACTCTATGCTAGAAAATGGGAATCTAAACTATTATTTTCAACAATGTTTGAGGATGTCCAAATGCTTGCAGACTGGCTGGATTTCCTCCCTTCAGAGTTATTCATATTAAAATTTATTGCAACAGAGAGGAAACTTCACAAACGTCGACAGATGGTAGAGTTAAGGAAATGTGGATGTTTAAACATGGGCAGAATGGTGAATGTTACACAGTGAGTAAAGTGGCCACCTAAACCAGCCAATGACAGGTCATAAGCCTTGTAAATGCCTAGACTTCCATATTTCCTTCTCAACAATGTTTTCCCTCTCTGTTGCAATAAATTTAAATATTATTTTTAATCAAATATACGTTACCCTATCTTTCTACAAAGTTTAAAAAATGTTATCTTATCTTTATAAATTTATAATTCTGCTGTACGTGTGATGTCACTGAACTCCTCTTAAACGGCTTAACCGATTTACCTGCGGTTTTTAGCAAAATGTAGATCTTTGCGCTGCGCGTATTCGTAGATATTAAAATTTTCAATCGAATCTGTAAAAAAAAAGTAATTAGCATAAATATTTTTTTCATCGACCCACCAGGGCTGCATTCGACGAAAGTGAATAATATACAAAAACATGGAAAGATTTTGATTTTTTGTATTTAAAAAATTTTGTTTTTGAATGTTTACAAACATAATTTTTTTTATGGATCCCAATCAGATTCTTTCCTTACATTCGTTATAATATCTTCCCATTCAATTGTTTTAACTGGATTTTTATTAACACTAAGGTAATATTAACTGACATTCAATACATTTTTGAAAAACGCATTCATGAATAAAGTGCACCCCTGTTAGTGAGAAGAGCTGAGTTTGACATTAATTTGCAAAAAGAATTCTATATTTAAAAATGAATTGAATGAATGTTTTGGAATTCAACCATAAACAAGTACCTATGTACCGACTTAAATTCAGTATTTGAATATAAATATTTTTTAGTTTTGGAATTCAATCATAAACAATAACCTAGGTATTAACTTATCAAAGAAAAGTCTTTTTCCAAGCTAATAGCAGGCAAGCCAACGTTCGGGTTGAATAACGTCTGTTGGGTCTGATAGTTATTCATATGTTTACTTATAAATCAAATTTCTTATATTTAAATTATATTATGGATAAGGAATAATGTTCCTCTGAATTTGTTATTAATTGAATTACTATGTTATGTAATATCAAAGATAACAGAATGACGTGTTCTACGGACAGGGACTTGAAATGAAATGCTTCTTACGATTTCTGGGCTATCGATTAGGTTATTTAGAAAAAAAAGAAGTATTAGCGTTTGTATGATTTACCCAAATATTTCAATTTGAGTGACCATTTTCAACGAGTTGTAAATAACTCACTTTTAGAAAATGGAAATAAAGTTAGGGTAAAGTGGGATTTGAATCTCGGACCTCTGATTCGTGAGTCCGCAACACTAGCCACGGGACCATAACCCGATTTACAATTTCATAGAGAAAGGTTATTTCCAACATGATTTAATTATACTATTATTGTTGAAATCTACGACATATTTATGGCATAATTTCAATATGATTAAGGGCTTTATCCTAACAAACGAATTGGTTCTGTCCGTAACATTCGTTCAGGTCATAAAATTTATTTTAATAAAAAAACGGTGAAGTGTTGTTCTAGTATTGTATCGTGTGTAGATAAGTGTGACATCACAGCCCCACAAGAGTTAAATACGCCAAAGACAATCTTAAATATAAGTTGTTATAACATTGAAATGTATGAACCATACATGCATAAACATTAACGTACCAATGATTGCCAGAAAAAACTGAATGAAAAAGACATAAGGACGCTTGTCGCACGTGCCATTACGATAATGAAGCCTGTAATTATTGAATAGATTATGAAATCTAATATTATCGTATTTGGGCGGAATATCTATTAGAAAATCAATTTATCAAAATTCATATATTATTTATTAGCTCAACAATATAAATTTATAAAGGTAAACCACATATTTATCTTTTAAATAAAGTCATATTACAAATCTTCCGGTCAGAGGCGTTTGGGCGTAAGTCAATTGAGTTTAATATGAATACTTATATTGAAGCTATACTAAAGAAAAGGTTGTCGAAATTTATTTATTTATTTGACTTTTTGTGCATAATGTTATTTGTACATTGGCGGGCTTATTGCCAAATGGTAATTTCTTCCAACAAACCAATAAAATAAGAGTTTTATTTTTAAAATTCAAGTTACAGAACATATTCAATAGAAAAAAAAGATTAAAAAGCTAAAGATATATAAAAATAGAAATAAACGTATTTGTTTATAAATTACCTTAAATCAAAACTATTACTCAATGGAAAAAAAGAAAAAAGAGGAAAAGGGAAAGGAGGAGAGATTAAGGAAGAGAAAAGAGATGTTTCATCAGACGTGATTTAAACAGAGATAATGTAGTAACATCTTTGATGGTGGATGGGAGATGATTCCATAGTCGAGCCGCATGTACACTATATGAGTTAGAGAAGAAAGAGGAATTGTGGATGGGTATTAAGAGAGTGCCTTGAGAATTAGAACGAAGAGGTAAACCATGAACTGATAGGCGTTGACATTTTTCACGCAGGTATATAGGAGCGTTAGGACTATGAAGTACATTGAACAGAAGTGAGAGGGAGTAATAGTCTCTCCTCTGTCTAATTTTGAGCCATTTCAGTTGCCTACGATAGTCAGAAATGTGGTCATATTTCCTAAGACCAAAAATGTACCTTATGCATGTATTCTGAAGTCGTTCAAATTTATCGAGTTGCTCACAGCTTAAATTAGTTATGGAAACATCAGCGTAATCTAGGTAGTAGTAATGCTTGTATAAGGGTGCATTTAGTATTAATGGGTAAGAATTTTTGCAACCTTCTAAGTAAGTGTAGACTGAAAAATATTTTGCGGCTTAATTCATTAGTATGAGCTCGCCAGCAGAGATGTTCATCCATTTGTACTCCTAGATTTTTTACGAATTTCCCCTATTGAATATTGGTACTATTGACATTAAGAGGATTAAGTGAAGATACGTCTAGCTTACTAAGTGCGATCCCTCTGGCCAATGTGCGGTAAAACAGTGTATGATCTGTGCACAAATGTCGCGATCCGTGAACTATGTAAGGCTTAGGGCCGGTTGCATCAAAGTTGGTATAAATTTAGTTTAAAGTTAAATATTTAAACTTAGTTAAGGCTCAAAATCTGGTAACTGAAAAATTCCGTTGCATCAACATTATTTTGGTTAAGTTAAAGTTAAGAATGTTGCCACTGTAAGGGTTCAAGTTTCACCCTATAAATTGTTGGGATTTATGCGCAAGCACGTACTTGTTTATTTACATGTAGCAATACACATGCCCCGCGACGCGTCTTTGGGCACAAACGTTTAAATTTCGTTCCAATTTTCAGTGTGTGCGAAAGGGCAAAGCAACACTGCGCATTTGGAGAAGAAAAAAACAAAAGGGACATCGTCCTTTTTGAACTAGATAAAAAATTAAAAGAGCAAAAGCTAAAACAAAATGAAGAACTTTTCACTCTAGAAATAGAGCAAAAAAATGATATTTTTCGGGCACCTATGGCAGCCTTAAATGCCCAGAAAGAGTTAGCTGAGCTCAATCTAGCTCTATTAAAAAATAAGTAAATAGCATTTCAATGCAGTGATGATTTAGATTTATTTTACACCACGCCCGCTGATGATCAAGTCCCGTGTTTTGAAAAATAATTAACAATTAAAAATTCAAATAATTAATAGTTCTTCACTTTTTTGACATTTGAAATATTGCGACAAAGTCGGACTCTTCCCACAAAAAATGGTCCGTTCGTGGTTTGAACAGTTTTTTTTTTAGAATAAACTCGATGATAAATTCGTCATCGGAAGACGAAAAATCAGATAAAATTGTCATTTTGTGCAACTTTTCACAGATCGATCGATGGATTTCAACACTCACGACGCTTTTTTGACAGATGGCAGATCGCATTTAAATTAAAACTTAACTTTAAACGGCCCCCTAGCGGCCGGTTAAATAAAAGTAACTTTTTTGTTAATATTTAGTCAACTTTTTTTGATGCAACGCGTTTTGACATAAAAGTAACTTTTATTTGACTTTAGCCCTGACTTTAACTTAACTTTTGTCGATGCAACCGGCCCTTTGACAGGCATTATCGACAGAATCAAGAAAGAAGTGCTTCGTTCGTTTGGACATGTAGAGCGAAAGAACAACTAAAATGATGTATGATGCAGATGTTGATGGATGCAGACAACGAGAAAGACCGAAAAAGATATGGCACGATCAAGTCCATCAAATACTTGAAGATGGACATGTCAAGAGTAGGAATAATTGGCAGGCGTGCACGTGAAGATGTATGAATGTAGAGGAAGCGAGGTCTGTATGCAAAAACATAGTGATATGGCATTCTATCCTCTGCCTACTCCTATGGGGAATCGGTGTTATGGTTTGTTTGTGTTATTACTTATTGTTTTTATTTGGTCATAAAATAGTGCAAACATTATAATATTTTAATAATAACTTAAATATATCTACAATCACATTATTCATAGTTGGTCATCTAACCAGCTGCACCACGGTGCCTGTCAAATATAAAAAAATATAGAAAGTAATAAAGCAATAACTATATGAAAGAATTGAAAGTTTTCAGAATGGGAGCAAAAATGGGTGATTTAACAGTCAATTGTTTTTTGTATGCTGATGATTCCGTGCTGCTAACAACAAAAAGGAACTGCAATTCTTGGTAACAAATTTCTACGATGTTTGCAAAAAAGCGATTTGTAAATGAATGTCGATAAATCGAATGTGATGGTTTTTGAAAAAAATGAAAGAACTAAACTAAATGTAAAATCGCTGTGACTGGGGTTATACTAAAACAGGAATTCGTGTATCTGGGAAGTATGTTTATTTGGGATGTAATGACTGAGAATGATATTGAAAGGAGGGTGAATACAGAGTGAACGGTGCACTTAAATCAACCTTGGCAAATAAATGTTTGTCGCAAGAGGCAAAATAAGCAAAATAAGCGAAGTATGTACTTGGAAAAACTGGGATGAAAGTAGGCTGAATGCGATCGAAATGCAATCTCTCAGGCAAACATGTCGTAAAATTATGTACAACAGATGCACAAATGTTTAGATTCGTACATTATGCAACGCTTAGGTAAGCATTAACGACAAAATCAAGAAAGGAGCTCTGCGTTGGTTTGGACATGTAGAGCGATCTGACGGCGAAAGACTGGCTAAAAATATTTACGATGCGAATGTTGATGGATGCAGAAATAGAGGAAAACCGAGAAAGACATGCAATGACCAAATTTAACAAATACTTGAAGTTGGACATGTTAAAAGTCGGAATAATCGGCGCACGTGCATGAGAAGATTTATGAATGTCTATACGCGGGATCTGTATGCAAAGATAGAGTGATTTTGCATTTATTTATTTTATTTATTTATTAAATGTACAAAATACACAATTTTTCATAGACACAATTACATGTTTTTTATGTCCAGACTTGTTAGAAAATTTCGTGTTAAGTCGGGACTATATATAAATCAAAAATATTTATTTACATATTAAAACAATATACAGGTAATCAAAACAATATGCAAAATAATAAAAATAATATACAAAATAATAATAGAAAAATATAAATACTAAAAATTTATACTGTATGCTGACGATGCAGTTCTGTTAGCAAGCAGCAAGGCTGATTTGCAGCAAATAGTCTCTAGAATTTATGATGTATGCCTGGAGAGCGAATTGGCGAAGAACGAAAGTAAGTCAAAAGTGATGGTATTTGAAAGGGATAGTGAGGTTACTGACTGCATAATAAATGTAAACAACGAATGTCTCGAGCAAGTAGAAGAATTTGTGTACCTGGGAAGCATGTTTTCAAGAGATGGAAGAGTAGAAAAAGATGTTGAAAGAAGAGTGAATGCGGGCAACAAAATGAACGGAGCACTAAGCATAGTAATTTCTAATAAAAATATGTCAATCGAAGCTAAACTGGCAGTGCACAACGGAGTTTTAGTCCCAACACTTATGTATGGAAGTGAAACATGGAACTGGCAGAAGAAGGATGAAAGCCGAGTGAACGCGGTTGAAATGCGATCTCTTAGACGAATGTGTGGGAAATCAATGTATGACAGGGTTACGAATGATGAAATCAGGCGAGAGTGTAAATCTGAGACAAGTATAATTGATAAGATTAAGAAAGGGTCTCTCAGATGGTTTGGTCACGTAGAACGAATGGACGACGAGAGAATGGTAAAACAAGTATATATGGCAAAAATGAACGGCAACGTTAGACGAGGACGACCAAGGAAGACGTGGCATGATCAGATAAACCAAAATCTTAAGTCTGGTCATGTCAAAAGCAGACAGAACCGAAGGGCATGTATGAAAAGATGTATGAATGTGGAAGAGGCTAGGAGTGTATGCCAGGATAGACGTGTGTGGCGGTCCATTCTCTCTGCCTACCCCTACGGGGAAATGGCGTGATGGTAGTAGTAGTAGTAGTAGTATACATATCAAAAAATGGAATGTATGACAGTGATGATATACACATATACGATATACGTATATAGATAATAATGAAAACAGCAGCGATGTTATGCATTTATTCCCGAAGCAATCTCATACAGTGGTCTCTACCCCTAGATACAATCCAATTATGGATCTTCATCTTAAATAAAGACTTTGTTTTGGAGAACTTAATATGTTCATCCAAGACGTTGAACACTCTTGGAGCCATATATGAAAAGTGTCTCCGAGCAAACATCGTACGCGTTCTCCTCTTATATTCTCTTATATTTTATCCTCTCTGCCTACCCTTACGGGGAAACGGCGTGATAGTTTGTTTGCAAATATATTAGTTAATTTTTTACAGTATGTGTTGTTTGGATACCTCGTAAAATAAATAAATAATCTATTTTTCTGTGTTACGAAAACCGTTCATAACAATTGAGAATCGTGCGTAGGATATTAGTGATCTTCGAGAAATGTCAAAATCAAATCATGTATTAGACAATAAACTTGTGAAAAAAGCAAGGTTATGAATGCATCATAATATTCAATTAATATTTTAAATATCAAATTTGGGATGGTGTCTAATATTAACGGTAAAAAGAATGTCTTCCCATTTTAAATTGAAAAATACGTATTTTATAATAATTATGATTATCTATATAATTACTACTCTATAATTGATTAATTGCGTCTATCACCTATACTCGTGCACAGGAATTTGAGCCTTATTATTGTGGTATCAACGATATAGTCAGGGTCATTTTCGTTAGTTAAAATTTGGCGAATTGCTTTCCCAGTTATTTAATCTTCATAGAGTAAAACTGTAAGAACGGAAAGTCAAGTAAATGCGCAAATCAAAAAAGTTTGAGACTTTAATTACTTTAATTCAACTTTAATAGTTAGAAAGACGTGTTAACCATATTTACTTATTACACGGTGTTTTTCGCGCAATACAGCAAGGGATAAATAATGCGTTTTAAATATTTTTTAAAAGAAAAAAAATCAAGAAAAAAAACAATTAAATTAAAGAATGAATGAAAATACAGAAATAACATAAAATTCAAGAATGACAAATCCAATTTACGCCACATTTTCACACATTGTTCATGTAACAACACCAAACGTGCATATAAAAATATAAAAACAAATTATAACATTGTCAAAAAGTAAAAAAAAATAGGAAAAAAGTACCATGTATGCACAACATAATGAATACAAATTAACGGTTTTAATTAAAATGCCAAAAGATACACAAATCATTGTTCTATTATATAGTCAGTAACCATAGAATTAAGAATAGTCCAGATGGAGCGTAGAATCAAATTTGAATACATCGGACTGTATCCTAAAATCCCCCACATTTGCCTCACTTTCACCGCGCGCATTCGTGAATTCGCCGCGTAATGTTGCTAGATGGGAAAAAATACAATCATAACATAAATGTTATGTTAAAAAAAGCAATTTGTTAATTTCTCAAACATTATTTAAAAAACAACAGAGTAGATAAGTAAAGGGTTATTTAATTAATGTAATAAAATTAATGAAATTTGAACTTAAAACCTAAAACAAATTTTATTCGACATGAAACGGATATTGTTATGTCATGTTAAATAATATTTGATGTTTTAAAGATAACGTTGGTCAAATGTTCCCCACGGTGTTGTTTAATCTGAGGTCCAATTTTCATTAATTCTCTCATTAGAAGAGCAAAGTAGGGTAAACAAAATCACTACCCTGGCAACACTAATGAAATGTCCGTTTTGTTTTCTTTGACAATCTGACAGATGGAAAAATAATTCAATTTTAAAGTAATGCATTTGCTACTTACACATGCATTTGATAATTACACATGAAATGTGATCGCATCCTGTTTCTTTAAGATCCCAGCAGTATTTCTACTCTTTAAAACGACGCAACACGGCATAGTTAAATTCAAATCGGGAGTTGCGTATTGAGTGACGTCGACGAAGAAACTAATGGGTTAAAACGTAAAACTACTCTTTTAAGAGTAATTTTTACTTCTGTTTGATGCGCGTATGCGGCTTCCGGACTATTGTCAATTCTTTGTCAGTAACATAATTAAACTCAAACAGCAATAATGTATCTTCGGGTGTACCACAGGGTGCTCACCTTGATCCTTTACTATTCAATCTGTTCATCAATGATATAAAAAATGCTTTTCTTACTTCATCAATTTGGCTGTTTGCTGATGACATTAAAACTCTTAAACAGATTGACAGCCCTTTCGATTGTTCACTTTTACAATCTGACTTATTGTCTTTTAGCACCTGGTGCTGATCCAATAATCTACGTCTCAACTTAAGTAAGTGCAAGGTAATGAGATTTTTTCGCCAAGAAAATCCAATCATATGCGACTACTCACTGAACGATAAAATATTATCATCTGTGTCTAGTATACGAGATTTTGGTATTATACTTGTCTCTTAACTTTCCTTTACAATTCATATTGAACATGTTATCAATAAATCCTTAAAGCTTCTTGGATTTACTAACAGAAGCACAGCTGACTCCGAAAATATCAAAACCCTTAAAACTCTCTTCTGTTCCTAGTTTGCCCGCACCTAGAGTATTTCTCTGTTATCTGGTCTCCATATTATGATGTTCACATCAAGAATTTTGAATCAGTTCATCATCGATTTTCGAGAAAGAAAGGCTGGAGGTTGGGCTTATCCAGAGACCTATATACGTATAACGAGTTAGAAACTACTGTAAATATATCTTCTCTTCAAGACCGTCGTAATAAATCCGACCTTCTAGTCTTCAAAATTTTCAACTCACTCTTTGATGCGCCTGAACTACTGAGATCAATAAAATTAAATATCCCAACTAGAAACCTCAGACAAAACTTACTCTATCGTACCAATAAGCAAAGAACTAACTATGGATATTATTCCCGTATGCTCAGAATTCTTAGGTCTGCCAAAAAATATACCAGCCTGGATTTATTTCATAACAAATTGTCTTCTTTCAAACGATCACTGAATCAAATTCAATTATAAACACCTCTCTCCCGCTTCCATTCCCGCAAAGTCTACTATAAACCATTGAGTCTTTCTACTTTTTTATAATAATTTTCTTTGTATAAATGTGTCCAAAAAAATGCCCATTGGGCGTATAAACAAATAAACACGTGTTTAAAATTTTATATAATGTTTAGTTTTTCATGTGATCCAATTTTATCAACCTGCCCCTGTTTATTTGTGAAGTGAAAAAATCATAAAGGTTCGACATAATATTACTTTTAATTGATTGTTTGTACCATAGATTTATGATAATGTTATTTTGTGTCAAAAACAAAGAATTGTGTGGATTATCTAAAACCATGTGTAAAACGTTTATTTTGATAATTATTAATAGTTTGAAACAACAGTTTTTGTGTAGTGCTTCATATTCGTAATGTAAAAAACTGACTTAATAACGTGCATAATATAATTGCAACATTATTGTTAAATTAAAAACAAAATACACATATAGTTCCCTGAAAATCATAACATAATATTGAGGTTAAGACAACAAGATCGATTGCAAATTAATTTAATGGTAGTTATCTCAATAAATTTAGGTTTTCATTTTCGATAAAGCACTGCGTTCTTTGGGCATTATAATTTCTTTTTGGTGATTTTAAAGTCTAACGCGATTTTTGCTGGTACTATAAGAATATCGGTACTTGACAAGATGTGCATAATATATTACATATAATGAAATGAATTATTATTTGAAGATACTTTATGAAAATAATTTTATATTACAACAACAATAACATTCCTTTTCCGCACCTAATGGTGCATAGGGCACTGCATTGGTACAAATATTTTATTTTATTAGGTAATTCAACAAAGATACATACTAGAAAACATACAATTTGAGAGCATTCGACGATACAATTTTACATGCATATATATGTTCAATTATAGAATTACACAAAATAGATTTATACATTAAGTTGTAATACATATTTTTTTATACATGATACAATGCAATAAAAAATAAGTTGTACGTGTGTGCTTATTGAATAAGATTTATACCTAAGAGATTATTCGCAAAAGTTGAAAGAGTATCATGAAAAATGTCAATTTTATTGTTTCGGCAGTATATATTATATTCCCGACGCATGCGGGCCATAGGTGTGTGGTATGTAGCATTATTTGAAAAAAAAGGCAGTTTAAATATTTCCCGATGTCTCAGTGTTCTCAATCCCGCATTTATTTGTATTTTATTTAGGAGGTTAGTATCTACTTTATAGTTTAATATTTTATACAGAAATTTTATATCGAAAACAACGCGGCGTTTTATCAGATAATTAAAATTAAAAAGAGTTAGAAGTTGCTCGTAATTTGAATTTGAACGTGGGTTAGAAATTTGGAACTTATACAAATTGTACTTTAAGAACTTTTTTGAACAGATTCTATTGAATTTACATGATTTTGATATTGCGGTGTATCCAATCGCAGTGTATCTTGGCCATTTTTTTTTTTACATGAAGGTAAGATGATCAGTCTTACGCTTCAGGTACCAGTCCAAGGACGATGAAATATTCTGATGTGAAAACACCCTTTTAAATAAATATTTCATATCAACCATGTCGGGAATCGAACCAGAGACCTCTCGCACGGTAGGCAAACGCGCCGACCACTACACCACTAGGCCGACAATATTACACGAGAAATTCATGAAACATTTAATTCTAAAAAAGTGTCCTGACTGACAGAAAAATTATGGACAATAAGTAAATTTAAAATGCATAATAACCTAAAATTCATTTTGAATTAAACGTTGACATATTATAAAACATAGGATATATAAAGAAAAAACATTAAACAATAATACATTCATACTAATTAAAATTTAATGTTGTTTTTACACGTGTTTAAAAAATTCTTTGGATCAACTTAAAATTTATTTATTGATATATTATTTTTAATAGTTTTTAGTTAATTGGGAAGATTATTATAATTTTTTACACCGTTGAAGACAAAGCTATTTTGACCATGACTTGTGTGGAATTTAGGAATTTTAATATTATGTTGGTATCTGATTGACTAATTCATCTAAAATTCTTTTATTTATTTTTTTATTTTTTATTTCCTTTTATTTTTTTAGGTTCATTTTAATTTTTTTTAAATTCGTACATTTTCCAGAAAATTTGCTTTATAATTTAATACTCTAATTTTTTACCGCGCGTAAGAAAACATTTTTTCATCCAGTTTCCCGAAAAGGCTGAAGTTCCTTATTTTCCTAATCCTACCCACATCCGTCCTAATTTAATAATAACCATCCTACCGTCATGTTTGCAAACATACTGTCACTAGTGATACTCTGATAAGTTCTTTTTTTTTTTTTTTTTTTTTTTTATACGCCTCCACTCCTGATAAGTTCTTGTCATCATAAATCTGCGTGTGCATTATTGGACAAAGTGAAAAGTAGTGTTTATAAACTGCCTTAAACATGCATTTCCTCTACGTCAACTGGATACCGGTATTTGTGAAATTGTGAATTGTGAAGTGCTTCATGCAAAAGAAGGAAGAACTTAAGGTGAGTACAATATTTATATACAGTCCACACCATTCTTTCTGTTATCAGTGTACAAAACCACAAAGCTGACCAAACACCATCGGAAAAAAACTTATTTTCAAACGTCATAACTATTTAATTAACAAATCACAACAGGGATGGAGAATACCTTAAATTTTCTATTCAATTAATTTATTTTTAATATAACACATACATTGCAAACATATATTCAATACGTACATATTATAAAAAAGAAAAAAAAATACACGAAAGATACTCATGTCAAAGTAGTAGGAAAATCTTGCTTCGGAAAAAACCTTCGGATACATGGAACAAATCAATATCCAGAACAATGTTGTTCAGCATGGCGGTAGCCATTCCAACAGGCATAACCATAGGCAGGTTGGTCCTGAATATCGGAATATGAAACAATCTATGCTGACGCTGTCTAAGGTTAATTATCAGGAACATACAAACCAATGCTCATCATAATCACATAAGACTTTCGAATTCCCTTAAATAAGGGAATATGAAAGTCTAGGCATTTACAGGGCTTATGACCTGTCATTGGCTGGTTTAAGTGGCCACTTTACACACTGTGTAACATTCACCATTTTGCCTATGTTTGAACATCCATATTTCTTCAATGCTTCCATTTGTTGATTTTAGTGAAGTTAAAGAGCTGAAACCTTTATTGTTGTGAAGAGATTCATCTGACTGAAT
This sequence comes from Micrasema longulum, assembly GCF_059751315.1. Taxonomy (NCBI): domain Eukaryota; kingdom Metazoa; phylum Arthropoda; class Insecta; order Trichoptera; family Brachycentridae; genus Micrasema; species Micrasema longulum. The sequence continues at coordinate 149,025 of NW_028277967.1, forward strand.
TATTTCACATACTAGGCAATGCCTGAAAACAATTTTTCAATTTTTTAACTTCTTCTTTGACCAGTTGGTGAATGTTACACAGTGTGTAAAGTGGCCACTTTAACCAGCCAATGACATGTCATAAGCCCTGTAAATGCCTTGACTTCGATATTCCCTTATTTTAGGTATTCTCCATCCCTGTTGAAATTTGTTAATCTTAAATATATATTTTAAACATTGAAAACAATATATTTGTCTTATATCTAAAAATTTAGCTTCTTTGAACAATCTATAACAAATCACAGTGGAACATTAAATTATCAAGACACTACCGGCAAAATCCTAACACAGATCCTAACATGATCCCTATCGAGTTCGAAATTACTTTTCGTCATAGTACTGAATTCCTCGCAAAAACCATTTTCCTAATACCAACAGTAGAAACAGTCCCATGCAAAGACCTTAATCGTCCTAACAATCTCACAGACCTTAAAGCAGACGAAACGGGTCCTAGAAAATGGTCGGCGCGTAGTTCTCTTGAGTTAGTCTACAATTTAGATTTGTAATTTACCATTTCCCTTCTATGGGACAAGAACAACACAGACGGACAAGAGATCTAATGGTATAGTAAGGGATACTTTTTTTTTTGTTTGTAAATTGCAGGTTTTTTTGGATTTTAAAAGAGCCTTCGAAACAATAGACCGAGAAATAATTATTTAAAAATTGAAAAAAATAGGAATAAAAAGAAAAACTATAAAATGGTTTGAAGAGTACCTTGGCGATAAATACCAAATAACGAAGGTAATTGATGAAATTTCCGAGCCCCTCAAAATTTCATTGGGAGTACCACAAGGATCGGTTCTTGGACCGGTTTTGTTTATTATATACATAAATGATATTGTCAAAACATTAAAATATTCAAAAATAAGACTCTTTGCAGACGATGCCTTAATATATATATCGGGAGAAAATTATAAAACAATTATGGACAGACTAAATCATGATCTTAATAGTGTATCACTGTGGCTAAAAATTAATAAATTAAAATTAAATGTTAACAAAACTAAATATATGAATATAGGAAACAAAAGAATAGAAATTACACCATCAATTGTAATAGAAAATGAAAAACTTAATGAAGTCACTGAAATTAAATATTTAGGTGTAATGTTGGATTCAAAACTTACATTTCACCAAAACGCTAAGATGGTAATAAATAAGATTGCAAAAAAAATATCAATTTTGGGAAGGATCAGAAGATTTATTGATAAGGACTCCTGCAAAACTATTTACAAAGCAATTATTGAACCACACGTTAACTACTGTAGTAGCATTTTATTTTTATCAAACAAAGAAAACATAGATAAACTAACTGTATTACAAAATAAAGCCTTTAGAATCATTTTGAAAAAAAACAGATATACGAGGGTAAAGTCGATGGTAAATGAAATGAAATTATTAACATCTAAACAAAGAATATTTTACAATACAATGATATTTGTTCATAAAATTACAAACTCTAATAAAAAAACAGAATTTGGGAAAAAAATTGATCGGAACCAGCATGAACACGATCACAATACTAGAGAAAAGAACAAAATTAGACTTCCATTTAGGAAAAAGGCAAAGTCACAAAATTCAATTTTATTTAAAGCAATTAAAAAGTATTACGAAATGGAAAAAATATTTATGAAGAAAAAAACATATCAAAATTTAAAATAATGGTCAAGAAATATGTGATAAACAACTTTTAAATTAAATATATTTGCAATGTTATTATTAGAACACACATAACAATATGTATGATATGTGTGCCCTACTTTAAGATTTAAATAAAATAAATATGTGTCTTTATGTGAATAAATAAATGATGATAGTAAAAAAGCCACAGCGATGTGGCATTCTGTCCTCTCTGCCAACTTCTATTGATAGTTTGTTTGTTAGTTTGTATTATACAAATACATAACTTATTCTAGCGACAACAGTCTTCGCGCGTTCTTTCCAGTCAGTAAAAATGAACCGACCTTGTTGGTAAAAATAAGCCGTATGAGAAAAATGTAATGAGTTTTAAAACATAATAAATATACCATAAACATTCGTAAGCGATGACCCTAGGCTAGACGTGGCATTTAGCCTCATCTGAATCATTCAGTCTACATTCGATCTATAAATAATGGCAAAGTGATCTATTCAAATGAGAGCACACGAACAAAACGCGTCAACCGACATTTTGAGAATTATTTCATTAAAAACGTTTTTTTTATAATTATTTATTTTTTAAACCAATACAGTCATAGTAGTAAACAATACATAAAGAATAACAACAAATAACAAGACTGATTATGGGTTTCTTATAGGACAAAAAACTTCTGTTCAATGTACTTCATAGTCCTAACGCTCCTATATTCCTGCGTGAAAAATTTTAACGATTTTCAGTTCATGGTTTACCTATTCGTTCTAATTCTCAAGGCACTCTCTTAATACCCATCCACAATTCCTCTTTCTTCTCTAACTCATATAGTGTCCATGCGGCTCGACTGTGGAATCATCTCCCATCCACCATCAAAGATGTTACTAAATTATCTCTGTTTAAATCACGTCTGAAGAAACATCTCCTTTCTCTTCCTTAATCTCTCCTCCTTTCCTTTTTCCTCTTTTCCTTTTTTTCGCAATGGGGTCCTAGTTCCAGCATTGATTTATGGAAGCGAAGTATGGACTTGGAAAAACAGGGATTAAAGTCATCTGTCCAAATGCGATCTCTCAGGAAAATGTGTGGTAAAACTTAGTACGATAGATGCACAAATGTTGAGGTCCGTACATTATGTAAGGCCGAGGTAAGCATTATTGACAAAATCGAGAAATGAGCACTGCGTTGGTTTGAACATGTGGAGCGAATGGACAGCAAAAGAACGGCTAAAAATATTCACAATGCGAATATTGATGGACGCAAAAATAGAAGAAGGCCGAGAAAGACATGCAATGAATAAATCCAACAAATACTTGAAGATGGACATGTTGAAAGTCTGAATAATCGGCGTGCGTGCACGAGAAAAAGTATGAAAGTTGAGAAAGCGAGATCTGTATGCGGATATAGAATGATGTGGCGATCTATCTTCTCTGCTTACCCTGACGGAGAAACGGCGTGATGATTTGTTTGGAAAAAAAAGAATTGAAGGAATATGGATGTTCAAATCTGGACGGAATGGTGAATGTTACACAGTGCGTAAAGTGGCCGCTTAAACCAGCCAATGACAAGTCATAAGTCTTGTAGATGCCTAGATTTCTAAAGTATCTTCTCTTAAATGTTCTTCATCTCTGTCGTAATATGTTGAAATTAAATTTAATGAAATATCTTATTGTTGATTCGCATGTTTTGGCCGGGCACCGTTTAAACGGATTTAGATCATTTAGACACATCGCCAGTTAAAAGGTTAAAAACACAATAAACCAATCTGACAGCGTATTTTGAAGTAATTCGTTGTAAATCTTCATTACGGACATTTCAACAGTGATCGAGAATCTCATTAAGAAGGGTGTGTGGAAGATTTATTTATTTTATTTTAATCAATAGTGTTATTACTGGCAATATTTGATTATTTGATGGGTAATATGCAATTAGGCTCAACTTCTGAGGTGCGCGACCTGGGTATCGTTTTTGATAAAAAAATATCCTTTAAATTTATTTCAACAGAGAGGGAAATCGTTTTTGAGAAGGGAATATGGAAGTCTAGGCATTTACAGGGCTTATAACCTGTCATTGGCTGGTTTGGTTTAAGTTGGTTCAGCCGGATGAATCTCACCAACATCATAAAGGTTTCAGCTCCTTTACTTCACAAAAGTCAACAGATGGAAGAGTTGAGGAAATGTGGATGTTCAAACATGGGCAGAATGGTGAATGTTACACAGTGTGTAAAGTGGCCACTTAAACCAGCCAATGACAGGTCATAAGCCCTGTAAATGCCTAGACTTCCATATTCCCTTCTCAAAAACGTTTTCCCTCTCTGTTGAAATAAATTTAAATATGAACAACTCCCTAGGGAGAAAATCCAGCCAGTCTGCAAGCATTAGGACATACTCAAACATTGTTGAAATATCCTTTATTTTATTTTATTTTTATTTTATTTTATTGTATTTGGTAATTCAACAAAGATACATACTAGAAAACATACAATTTAAAAGCATTCGTCGAAATAATTTAACATGCATATATATCTTCAATTATAGAATTACACAAAATAGATTTATACGTTAAGTTGGAATACATATTTTTTAATATTTTTGTTTATACAGGATACAATGCAATAAAAAATAAGTTGTACGTGTGTACTTATTGAATAAAATTTATTCCTAAGAGATTATACGCAAAAGCTGAGAGAGTATCATGAAAAATGACAATTTTATTGTTTTGGCAGTATATATTATATTCCTGACACATGCGGGCCATAGGTGTGTGGTATGTAGCAATATTTGAGAACAAAGGCAGTTTAAATATTTCCCGATGTCTGAGTGTTCTCAATCCTACATTTATTTGTATTTTATTTAGGAGGTTAGTATCTACTTTGTAGTTTAATATTTTATGCAGAAATTTTATATCGAAAACAACGCGGCGTTTTATCAGGGAATTAAAATGAAAAAGAGTTACAAGTTGCTCGTAATTTGAATTTGAACGTGGGTTAGAAATTTGGAACTTATACAAAAGGTACTTTTAGATCTTTTTTTGAACAGATTCTATTAGGCACATTAATAATATAACTAGTAAATCTCTAAAAATGCTAAGCTTCATGTTACGTGTGACTAAGGAATTCAAAAACATAGGCACTTTGAAGTTGATGTATACTTTATTAGTGAGAAGCCAGTTAAAGTATAACTCTACAATATGGACTCCTTACTACAACTGTCGCCAAAATTCTCTGGAAAGAGTCCGAAAAAAATTCTTACTGTAAATAAATTTCAAACTTAGAATCAATCATGAATTTTTAAATTACGATTTTTTACTAAAAACATAAAAATTGTTAAAACTTAACGATAGAAGAAAAATTATAGACCTTTTAAATTTATTCAAAATTGTACATGCAATATGGGATTGCCCTAAACTATTATCTCTCATCAACTTCAGGGTGCCTGGAAGAATGACTAGACAGGTGCCACCGTTTTGTAGCAGCAATTCACGGACAGTGTATACTTGTAATGCCGTGTTAAATAGACTTCATGAACTCGGCAATTATTCCCACGTATCTGATATATTATGTGTAGTGTATTGTTCCTATAGAACAAACCTTTTGAACTTTTTCAAAGATGGTGAATGGTAATTATATTTATTTATTCATGCATTTCACAGTTTTTTGTTAACTTTGCCTAGCTGTGTGAAACAGTACTTATGATTTTCTTGTTGTATTACAATAGAATGTTTTATTATTTTCTACTGAATATGCTGTATAATTTTTAGGTTAATTTTTAAAATATAAATCTTGTGTTATTTTTATGTTTAATTTTTTTTTATAAATCTTGGGCATGAGAAAATTCATGTTTATAAAAAAAAAATATATATATTAAGCCACATATGTTAGTATTATAAATGTTTGTAAAAGGCAGTTTTGCCGTTTATGTTAATAAAATAAAATAAAATAAAATACACACATAAACACGCACAAAGCAAAAAAATATGTAGGCTTTGGGGCAATTATAACAGGAAGTTAACATAATTATCTTTCTTTGTCTGTGTTACATTCACAAGGAAAAGAAAAATTCTTGATTTTGATTACTAACTAAACAATAATGTACTAATGAGATTGTTTTAGACTCAAAACTACTTTTTGAATTGCATATCAATAAAATTACCTCCAGAGCATTGAGCATGTTAGGTTTCATAATTCGAATGATCAACACTTTGATAATCCAAAGGCCCTAATTTCATTATATTATACGTTTGTCAGAAGCCATTTGGAATACGCATCTCAGAAATGGAATCCTCAGTATGCCATATATATATAAAATCGTGGCGGCCTCCGTGGTGTAGTGGTCAAGACGCTTGACTCACGCACGGAAGGTTCCGGGTTCGATTCCCGGTGAGAACACAAAAATTAAAATGTGATTTTTCTCAAGCCTGGGCTCTGTGATGTAATTCACCACTGTAATTAGGCCTCCTGGCCTGTTGTGGTGCAAAAAAAAAAAAAAAAGTAAAAAAAAAAAAAAAAGAATAGAAAATATTCCAAACAAATTTATAAAGTACCTAAAATACAAAACCGGTATTTTTTTTTTTTTTTTTTTTTTTTTCTCGTTTATTTTTCCATACTGTTACATATTATGCATGTATTAAATTACATATTTTATACATTATATTTATTAAACATTAGAAGAGAAAAAAAGAAAAAAATCATATTCTAAAAATAAACATAGCCTTAAATTTGGAAAAAATGCCCACAAAGACTTAAACGTCTGAGCGTGGGCCATTCCTATTTTATTGTTTTTGGTGAATTTTTTGGTAAACAAACACAAATATGACAATGCCATTAAAAATCATACAGAAATAACAGGAAAATGACATAAACATGTCTTATGTATCAACTCTCACTGCCTCTACTTTCTATGGAATCACTTCTCTACAATACCGCAGAGTGTGTGCGGACCAACTACTCCTTTACAAAATTATGACAGGAATAGTTGACTGTGCTGAACTACTTAGTTTAATAACAATACATGTGCCAGCCAGGATTTGTAGACGGTACCACCTGTTTCATGTACCAAAAAGTAAAACATCGTATGTTAAAAATGCTTTTTATCGTAAGACTTTTTAAGTGTACAATACAAAATTTTAAGATATAAATTACACAAACATCACTCTGTCAGATTTAAAATTTACACTAAAAATGCGTTATGTATTATTATGGAAAACTTAGAAAGCGCTATTTTCGTAATAAAATACCTCAAGGGCGCTTTACATATTGATTATATTGTTAAATCAATTTAATTGAAACTTTTAAGTTTGTAATTTAATTAAAACAATTTAATTTGTTGTCACATGCTACGGATTTATTCAAATGATTTAGAGAGCAAGTGGGTTTTAAGTTTTTTCCGAAACATCACTTCACTTTCACAGCCTCGCACCTCTGCTGGGTGAGCATTCCATGCCTTAGGGCCTGCGACCGCAAATGCGCGCTCACCAAATTTAGTGCGCTGTTTGCGTAGAGGTATAATAACTTTTCCTCTCGCCGTAGACGTATCTGATGTATTCGACCCTCTGTGGAAAACGTAGCCAGAGTAGTTCCCGAAGTAGTGGAGTGATATGACCGAACTTAGAGATTCCGAAAATAAGTCTCGCTGCGGCATTCAATACAGATTGTAGGCGAGTCATTTTGTTCATTGGTCGACCTGCATAGATACCATTACAATAATCGACTCTAGACACTACAAACGCATTTACTAATTGACGGGCGGCATCAACCGGCAAATCTTTGCGTATGCATTTAATTTGCTCAGCTGGTAGAAGCATGAACTTATCGTTCTACTCATTTCAGGGTCAAGAGATAGGTCAGAATTGAGTGAAACTCCCATTTGTTTAACGGTGGGTAAAGCTACAATAGGTAGAGCCGTATCCTGGATCAAATGCTGTCGTCTGGCTGAAGCCACCCACAGTTTTTCAGTTTTTGATGAGTTTAATGTTAGTCTGTTTTCAGCCATCCAGTTTCCTATTTTCTCGATGCATCCATCAATTAAATTGACAAGCACACTTCTCTCGCCTGGTTTGCAATAAAAATAAATCTGCGTATCATCTGCATAGCAGTGAGACCACAATCCACATTGGCTCCAGTGCCGAAATTGAACTATTTATTATAAAATAATTTCTGTATAATATAGTGCTACCTATCTACGTTTATTTAAAAAATACAAATGACACCCTTTTTTCTGTATCACGTAAAATACTCAAATATCAAAAGTAATACACAAGCTGATCTGACATCTTAATCAAAGTAAAATAATAATAATCAGAAATTTTAAGCGGGAAACATGCGTCTAATAAATACAAACAAAATTAACAAAAAGCGGATAGATCCCTCGGTACCTACACTACGCACACAAATGCGCATCTATTATCTTCTACGAGGGAATAGCCAAATGTGAACCAAATGTTTTTACAGTTATTTACTAGGAAAAGGACAATAGATCCTGTTTACTGCATACCAAAATAAAACAGGGACCCTTTGAGTTTGAGTATCGTCTATCATCTTGTTCACCTTAATAATAAGTTAAGGAATGCTATATTTGTTAAGTTGATTATATTTTCCTTTTTGTGCTGTTGCATGTTCACTTAATTGCCATACTTACTAGTTCTTTGCTCAATGTATTATTATTGTGTTTTTTTATTGTTAACTTTTAAAAATCATTCTTCGGTTGTTGAAATTCCATTCGTTGATGCGTTTTGTAGCTGCAAGACTTTTTGTGATGTTAGCTATCATATTATTTTAATCATATTATGTAAATGTTATCAACTATCAAATATCTAAATTTAATAAATGGGGTCTAGAATTTCAACCGTCCATGCGCTAGTAGCTGCAAGACTTGTTGTTATCAAACTTCTAATTTTATAAATTTGCTTTTTAATTATTTTTTTAAAATATCACTTAAACTCTAAACTTCATTGTCAAATATTTAAAAAAAAATAAAAATGTAAATTGGGGCTAGATTAATTGTTGTCCATGCGCTCTGTAGCGGCAAGACGTGCGTGACGTGTTATCTAGCTCCTTTATATCATAATTGTTATATATCATAATTGGAGACGAGGAACTAGAATCCTAACCGTTCATACGCTCTGTAGCTGCAAGACGTGCTGGGATATTTATTTATTGTACAGCGCCCTTGAGATGATTTTCACAAAAATGGTGCTATATAAATTAACCAAACATTATTAACAATAATCTCGAAACCTTTACCTTGAAAACGCTTAAGAGGAATAGGGGTCTCACTTTTTTTACAAACAAACGTATTCTCGTATTTCTCCCTGGATTACGACACTGGTGCAGTGGTTTTGTCAGACACTATAGATATTCAACATTGGCGTATCTCAACAGTTTTGCTTTTTTGGTAACTTGCTTCTAATGTCAGCCAGGACCATCCATATGTACTTGCCATATTTATTCCAGGGAAAAGATGACCAGAGTTAATTTGTTTCTTCGTTTTTGGGTGATACCGTGTGTGTTGGATGTGTTCCGACGTTTCAGCTACCATTGCAGGACCCATCTTCAGGGCAAACTGAGTGTTTTGTCGAAAAAAAGTACGTGTTTAAGTACTAGTAATTTGTACCGTGTCGCAGTCGCCACAATTCTATTCATTTTTGTAGTATGTAGTGCTGGGAACCATGTTGAGTTTAATTTAAGCCCGTCGTCTTTGTTTATGTTATTTGGGTGTCTGTGTATTTCAATTGCCTCTTTTATTATTTGTGCACTGTAATTACTGGGTTTATGCAAAATTTTTGGTCCGAACGCGAAAAAATGTCCGGTTTCTATAAAGTGTTCCGCTATTGCGGATTTGTCAGGATGCCCAAGTTTACACGCTCTTTTGTGTACGGCAATCCTTTTCTTTGCTGTGCGTTCTGTTTGTCCTATCACATCCTTGGCAATTTAGTTTATTAACAGCTTCAATTTCCAGGGAATTCTGGGTTCAATAAATGGTTCTTTATTTTTCCCAAAGTCCCAAACGTTGTTACAATATTATGTTTTTTCAGCACTTCAGCTGTAATATCAGTAACATTCTGTACATATGGTAGATATGCAGTTCTTCTGTTAATATTTTCTTTCTTGTTCTTCTTTGTAGCTTGCGATTTAATAATGTTGTCAATTTTCTTCTTCTTATATCATTACGCTCCAACGCATCTGTAATTTTATTGACCTCTTCTCCCTTTTTGAAATCTTTGCATATTCGTGTTGCTCTTGTTAACAATGCATTTATTAATCCTCGTTTCGGATGACCCGAGTTGTTTTCCATTGCCCGCTCTGTTGGATTTTTATGTCGAGTTACCTTCCCTTAGCTGGTGAGTTCTGGTTTGGAGACGGCAGAAACTCGCCTTTTATCCCCTCGTTATCTGCTGTGATCACACCGTTATGAGTGTGATCCCATTGCCCATGGTTTGCTACGTAGATGCTAACGAGTTGGACTAGTCAGTAGTGTTGCCGGTAGAATCCAACTGGGTGTTCGCAGCATTTTATTGAATTATACCCTAGAGCAAGATGTGACTCACTGCAACCCTACTGACGCCACTGTGTGTCGAGTAGAACTAGCTAGCTTGACAAAATTCATCACCTGATTTCCTGGAATTGATGACTGTTTAATGTGAACAACCCCTTTAAACTATGATTCCAAAAATATTGGGGGTTTTACCCTGCTAAGTGGTGAGTAATCGATGCCGATAGCTAGGTAATTAGGTAAATGCATTTGCAACGACAAATTAGTTGGAGTTTTGCTACCATTTGAACAACATCTTCGTGAAGTTACTAATCAATAAGTGAATATTTTTAGTGATGGATTTTATTATTCAAGGTATGTACTAAAATATTATATACATTAAAAGAAAATTTCTAATGAAATAATGCAATTACACATTTTTTAAAGATGTCCATTGTTTTAAATATTTTTCTCCTTAAATTATAACTTTAATCGTCCTTAACTTTTTTTTATCCATTTTTACCCCTCTAGATTTCATATATGTACTAGCCAAAACATTCAGTCATGCAAAACTATATATCTTTTACAGCACACTGTAGTTCAACTATTTTTTTTATTTTTTTTTCAGAACACCTCTACTTCCTCACAAAAAAGGAGCTTTTAGAAGAATGGATAAAATCTTCGAAAAACGAAAAGGTTTCTCATCTTTACGATTATATTAATCAAAAATTTAATTTGATTGATATCACAGATGATTCGCGGAAAAAAATATGTTAAAATTATTCAGCATATCAGAAAAACTATCTCAAAAATGGATAGCGGCCGGAAAGTCTAAGGATCGTTTCTTAGCCAAATATGCAAGTTAGTTAGATACTCAGGACGTACAATTTCAAGTATGTACGGCTCAACCACAACCACACACATCTAATGCTGCGAGTAGACCTCTAAAATCTTTTGAAGATTCCTCGTTTAGGACCAAGAAACGTCGAGTGGATGACCTCACCCAAACGCGGAGTGCCAGTGAACTAATGACCGCAGCAGAAATAGCAGTGCGTTCTTTAGGTCATAAAAAAGATGCTAAGGCTATAAGAAAAATTAGTGAAGGTTCACAATTAGTTCCTGGTGCTACAGATATTTCAAGAAAATTAAGTGGGGACGAAGCGTTAGCATATTATATAGACTCTAAGTCAACAACTCATACATACAAAACAGACTAGGAAGTAGTGCATGAAAGTAGGGCATTATGTGTTTCCATCTTATTATTGTTTAAGTCAATCTAAAAAAAGATGTTATCCTCCTGAAGAACATATAATGGTGACAGAGACTTGTGCCGAAATAAAATTGCAAGCTTTATAAGATAAAACTATAGAGCGTTTAATAGAGGCACAGCGTGATGTTTTTAATAGTGTACCCCCTAATTCATCTTTCACGCTTGTAAGTAAATGGGGATGTGACGGAAGTTCCGGCCACAGTACGTACAAACAGAGATTTGAGGAGACGGAAAATACCGACGAGTTTTTGTTTGTATTTTCGTTAGTTCCCATTAAGTTACATAACGACAACAACATCATTTGGCAAAACCCACGGCCTTCGTCTACAATGTATTGCCGCCCGATAAAATTTATATTTGCCAAAGAAACAAATGAGTTTACAAAATCCGAAAGTAATAAGGTTTTGGAAGAAGTAAACAATTTATTTCCAACTATTTGTAGTTTTAGAGATACTGAAATCACTATTAAACATGAACTTTTGTTGACTATGATCGACGGAAAAGTCTGCAACGCCTGTTACATATGTGGTGCTACTCCTAAGCTGATGAACGATGAATCTGGGCACTTTGAAAGTAACAAAGAATACTTTGGATTTGGTTTATCCACTCTCCATGCTTGGATTCGTTGTTTCGAATGTTTTATACATATTGGTTACCGTTTGAACGTTAAAAAATGGCAGATTAGAAACGATGAAGATAAAGCAAACGTTAAACAGCAAACCGAAGAAATCAGGCAACGATTTAAACGCGAAACGGGTCTTATTGTAGATAAACCAAAACCAGGATTTGGTTCTTCAAACGATGGAAACGCTGCTCGTCGTTTTTTTGGAAACCCCGAACAAGGTGCTCAGATTACAGGAGTAGATGTTACAATCATTAGGAATTTCGATATTCTTTTAAGGACATTATTTTCTGGTTTTGAAATAAATACCGTTGAATTTAACAACCTTTGTGTTGAAACTAGAAAATTATACATAAGTCTCTATTCTTGGTATTGCATGCCAGCTACTGTACATAAAATATTAGTTCATAGTACAGAAGTAATTCGAAGCGCACTCCTTCCTATTGGGCAACTTTCGGAAGAAGCCCAAGAGGCTCGGAACAAAGACTGCCAAAGGTTTCGAGAGCAAAACACCAGAAAATTTTCACGTATTGTTACTAATAGAGACTTGTTGTCCATGTTGCTTGTAATATCTGATCCGTTTATCAATAGCCTTAGAGAAATTCCCAGAAAAAAGGCGGACAAGTTACCTGCGGAGGTTCTAAAATTAATTGTAGCTCCTACTATAGAACCTCAACGTGAATCATTTCTAACTAATTTTACTTGTAATGAGAACGATTATTTTTTGGAAAACTCTGCTGATGACTCTGAATTATCATCAGATGATAATTACTGATAAGTATGTAGTTTTGTATTTTTTTCAAAATTAGTTTTAATTTTTTGTTCGTCTTTAGGATTGAAATAGATTTTTAAAAATATTTTCTAAATAATTTGTTAACTACCTGTACATATGATAAAGATATATATTTAATTATTACTTTTATTACATTCATTGATTTAAATGATTTTTGTAATTTACTTCTTACACTCTAGTTATTAATACTGTATTATTTGTTGTGCTTTTAAAACCATTTTATAAATCGTTTTTCGTAGAAGGTTCTGACACTGAATAATTAACCATAATTAGGCAATTAATAGTGAACATGTATAGGCATTAGGTATGTAAATATTTACTAATTGACATTTTTAAACAAAAAATATCTCGTAGCAATTGATCGAAATGAAATGTTTTATTTTTAAATATGTACTTTTTTATATTAAATTTTAAGTTTATATTTAGAAATATGTATTTTTTCTTTATGTAAAAATGTATTCAAATATTAAGAAAATAATTCAAATATGATTCCATGTAATATTGTCCGGCTAAATATTTTTTAAATAAACATTTATTTTACAATACAATGAATATTTTTTACTAAAATACCTAAAGTCCTTATTGATTAATTTTTTTTCAAAAATTGTATTTTATGCACACAATGTAATATTTTTACGCAGAAATATCATCTAAAATAATTTTGTCAACCTAGCTTGTTCTACTCGAAACACTGTGTGACGGTTCGAACCCCTTAAAATACCTATTCATCAAAATTCTCAATCACCGCGTATTCTCTTAACGGATTTACAAGTAATGTTTCCTGTCATTTCTTTCTGTAACGTGTAATAATGTCTACGAATGCGAGACAAGCTGATTTTAGACTAGTCCAGTAGTATAAATCCAATATTTGCTTTGTCAAAAAAAATAAGTCTATTCATAATTGATTTATTATAAAATCTTCATTGTATTTTGTTAACATTGCTTTTTAAAATGTAATAAATGTAATTCTAAAATTGCAGTTTAAAATCTTCGGTCTTCACGATTGAAGATATGTAGAATCGTACGCATGACATTTGAAGAAGATCGTTTTATGCGCAAAAGTTCATCAGATACATGCTATAATGATGAAATCTACATCTTGAAGAATAGATCGATAATCGCTAACCAAAAACGATACAAAGATAAATCGTTTTATTGGACCAATGTAAAATCATACCTTATACGGATTTACATTAATAGGTACATCAATTATTTGCCAAATTTTCAACTCCATTATAAAAAAATGGACAAAAATACATTGTTTTAAGCATTGGGTATTTTCACATGCCGGAAATAACGTTAAAAATATAATATTTATTAAGCGCGGATTTTTGCGATTATAATGATATAATTATCGATGTATTAGAAGAAAATTTTCATTGCAATTTTAGGGTTTAAAAATGAGCACATTCAAAACGGCCCGCAGTTGGCACCACGTCATTTTGACGTCACGCGTTTGACCGCCGACTGCGCTTCTAGTAAACATTGCGTACAAGTGTGGCGCCTAAACGTCACGCGTGCCGTTTGCCCTACAGGGCGCGAAACGTCTCGTTTTCGGGTAATTCAAAGAATGCATATTTTAAACCTTTCTAGAACATTTACCCGACGTCCCACAAAAAAATATTAATACCTTTACCATCGTAATTTTTTGTTCATTGAAAAAAAATATATAAAAAGAGTATTATATATTACAAGCTTATACCCGTGGCTTTGCTTACGTGGTATAAGTGAGAAATTAACTAGTCAGATGATTTTTTTTACAACAATACAGGTTTCAGCTCTTTAATTTCACTAAAATCAACAAATGGAAGAATTGAAGAAATATGGATGTTCAAACATATAAAAAATGGTAAATGTTACACAGTGTGTAAAGTGGCCACTTAAACCATCCGATGACAGGTCATAAGCCCTGTAAAGGATCTAGGTGTCTTCCATGATAGTAAATTACTTTTTGACGCCCATGTTGACAGCATCATAAAAAAGTCATCGCGTGCGCTTAGCTTTGTTATGCGTAGCTCTACGTCGTTCACTATGGCAAAGACACTTAAAATCCTTTACTGTACATTAGTGCGAAGCAACTTAGAATATGCATCACAAATATGGAATCCTATGTACAATGTGCAGATATCACGCATTGAAAACATTAAAAAAAAATCGTAAAGTTCATGTGTTTCCGGTTGAAACTTGAGTTTAAATCTGACCAGTATATTCATATATATAAAAAACATCACCTACTGCCTCTGCAAAAACGTCGTAAAATAGCGGATATAATTTATTTACTTAAAATTGCCTCTGGTTCAATTGACTGTCCTGAACTACTTTGCAAACTTTCTATCAATGTTCCTTCCAAAGTTTTAAGAAATAACCCTCTTCTTCACATACCTCTTGCTTCATCTAATTATATGCACAATTCGTATTTATGGCGAACTTTTAATAATTTTAATGTAATAAATAAATCATTTAACATAGATTTATTTGCAAATAATCTTAATGACGTACGGCGTTTGCTTTCGAAATAACTCGTAGTTTTTTTTCTTTTCTTTTAAATTTACATTTAATAACTATTCATTTTATGTTCGAAAATCTTTTTTAACTTACTGTGATGCTACTTGTGAAAACCTGTAATTGGCTTATTTGTTATTTATTTTGTTATATAAATATGAGATAATTATAGCTGTTGGTTATCCAAATAAATAAATAAATAAAATAAAATAAATGCCTAGACTTTCATATTCCCTTATTTAAGGTATTCTCCATCCCTGTTGTAATTTGTTTACCTGAAACTATTTGCGTTAAAATATATTTAACTCTTATGTGATAAAAATTACTAAGTGTTTCATTTTAAATAAATACATTGAAGATATCGCTTCATTATCTTCCGATTGAAATCGCCTCCTTGCATATTTTATCTTATCTGACTCGGGAACATAGATACAAAAGTTTCGCAACGTAACCTTTAAATTAATTTTAAGTGTGAATCTATCGATAATTTTACAAATTTTGTGAAATATCATGCAACAAAAATATAGATATCAGCTTAATTACCAGTATCAACCTTTTTTGACCTTAAGGTCAAAACAATTCTAAGTTTGGAAGTGTAAAATTACATATTTTTTGTGCTAGAAAAATAGTTCGTTGCTACGATCAAAACACAGTAATTTATTTTCTTTGTTTTTTTCGATACTATGTTATTAATATGGTGCAATAGTACAATAAACAACTTTCATTTAGATATTTTAACAGAGATTAAACAAACAGAAAATGTAAAGTACTTGGGTTTGGAAGTGGGTGACAAATTAGCATGGACAAAACATATCAAAGCAGTAAAAACTGGGTTCAATTATTGCGATAGTAAGAAGAACAGAACTCTTTGATTAAAGGAAAAAAAATATTACAAAAAATCTTGTATACTTCCACGAGTTCGTTAAAAATACTGTATGATATCTATAATAAATAAATACATACGAGATTTTGTCGATTTAAGTTAGGAATAATCAGTCCGATGTGCTGTTGCCCCTTTCGCGCAGTATTCGGGGAAGCATAGTCATCTGCGATGGAGTGACAAAAAAACTGTTTGAATACCTCTTGATCATATTTCGCTGCCACCACTTTTCTTCATCAGGTATTTTATTTTATCAACATAAACGGCAAATCTGCCTCTTACAAACATTTATAATACTAACATATTTGGCTTAATATATTTATTTTTTTAAAAACGTAAATTTCCTTATATCCAAGATTTAAAAAAAAATCAAACCAAAAAATTATACAAGATTTATATTTAAAAATCAACGTAAAAAATATACAGCATATTCAATGGAAAGTTTAAATAATAAAACATTCTACAGTAATACAATAAGAAAATCATAAGTACTGTTTCATACAGCTGGGCAAAGTGTACAAAAAACTGTATTTATTATGAAATGCATGAATAAATAAATATAATTACCATTCACCATCTTTGAAAAAGTTCAAAAGGTTTGTTCTATAGGAACAATACCGTAAACTAAATATATCAGATACGTGGGAATAACTATTGCCGAGTTCATGCAGTCTATTTCCGTGAATTGTTGCTACAAAACGGTGGCACCTGTCTAGTCATTCTTCCAGGCACCCTGAAGTGGGTGTGATTAGCATTTAGAGTGTCCCATAGAGAAATATTAGATATCAGCCAGATATTAGCCTACGCAGATGACCTAGACTCAATTTCCAGAACTGTCCCAGGATTTAAAAAAAGATTTCTTAAAGCTTGAAATGGCTGCAAATGACATGGGTCTTAAAATAAATACATCTAAGACTAAATATATGTTTGCAAGAAAGTCACAAATAAACTATGTACAGCAGTCAATTGACGTTGGGTCACACCACACAGACAATGTCAACTCCTTTAACTATTTAGGTACTGAAATGACTAATGATAACAATTATAGAACTGAGATCAGAGTACGGCTATCGGCAGTAAACAGATGTTATTATGGCTTGTTTAAACATCTGGGATCCAAATTGCTCACTAAAAAAACTAAGACCATTATTTTCAAAACTCTCTTCAGACCGGTCATTACATATGGTGCCAAATGCTGGGTTATGGCTATCAGAGATGAAAATATGGTATTAGTATTCGAAAGAAAAATATTAAGGAAGATATTTGGTGCTGTCAACCAAAACGGAGTGTGGAGGAGACGGTTTAATCATGAATTAGAGGCACTGTATGGCGAACCCAACATTGCACAATTCATCAAAATAAGAAGATTACAATGGTTGGGCCATGTGCACAGAATGAATGATAACCGCACCCCAAAGAAGATTCTTTATACCACTCCGGAAGGCAGACGAAGCGGAGGCACACCAAAATTAAGATGGCTGGATAATGTGGAAAGTGACGTTAAAGCGAATGGCCTGATGAACTGGAAAAGAGCCGTGGGGTGCAGGGGTGAATGGAGATAAATTCTGGAGGAGGCCAGGGCCCACAACGGGCTGTAGCGCCACTGATGATGGTGATGATGGTAGAGAAATATAACTTTTTTTTACAATTATGAATTAAAAGGGTATTAACATCAACGGCAAACTATTTAGCAATCTCAGATTCGCAGATGATTTAGTCCTCTTTGCTAAAGATGAGAAAGAACTCGAAAACATGATAAACGAAGTAAATACAGCATCCCTGAAAATAGGCTTGAAAATGAATACTTCAAAAAATAAAGTAATAAGTGATGCAAACTAATCATGCAACCTACCTAGGACACAAAATAAAGCTCGGGAAAGATAATAAAGAGGTAGAAATAGAAAGAAGGCAAGGTTGAGCATGGGCTGCCTTTGGTAAGCTTTCTATCATCTCATATACTAAAATCTCCGAAGTATTCACATTACTTAAAGAAGAACCTTTTTGATGCTTGTATTCTCCCTGTACTGACATATGGCTGTGAAACTTTTGTGTTCATGAAAAAAAAATTACTTAAATTATCAGTGACACAGAGAGTCGTGGAAAGAAGAATGCGGGGTATTTCGTTAAGAGACAGAAAAACCAATACATGGGTTAGAGCGAGAACAAAAGTTACATATGTGGTTCATAGGGCTGCTAACCAGAAATTGAGGTGGGCTGGTCATATAGCCAGAACCACATACTCTAGATGGACCAAAAAAGTCCTGGAATGGTGATCCAGAACGGGTAGAAGAAGTGTCGGCAGGCCTCAGACAAGGTGGTCTAATGACATAAGGCGAGCTGCAGGAAGTGGTTGGATGCGGTTGGCTCAGGATAAGAAACTAAAGTGGAAGGCCTATGTTCACCACTAGACAAGAGACGGCTGATGATGATGATGATGAAGGGTCCATGAATTACCGTGGAGTAAAAAAAAATAATTGGTACTTAATAGTAACATAAAAAGGATTTTTATATACCCACGAAAACGCTTCATTGCATTGAACCTAATACGTCACGATTCTGTTAACTTGTTACTCCGCGCTGTACCACAAACATCCCAACACGTCTCGCAGCTACAAAGCGTATAGGCTGTTTGGATCCTAGTTCCTCATTTCCGAGTATGTTATTTTTTGATAACTTTATGGGAGCAAGATCTTGCAACCACAGAGCGCACCGACGCGCGACGTTTAGAAACCTAAACCCCATTTACAATAAAATTATAATATTCAATGTAATCTAGATTACATGTCATGCAGCTACGGAGCACATGCGTGGTTAAAATTGTGTTTCAATTTGTCAAATTCCTAAACTATTTGCTATGGAGCTAGTAGTCAAATTATCAACGGATATCTAAATAGTGCAAAAAATACTATGATTGATCTTCATTCTGGAACGAATTGCAAAAAATATTAATTGATGTTCATGGGATAATAATTGCGAATTTGTACCAAAAACCTAAATACTTAATATCTATACAAAGGCTAAATTTGATGTATTTTGAACAAGTCCATATTATAAAATTAACCTTTACCAGACCTCTTGACCTAACCTTTGCGTAATGTGTATCATGTAGAACACAGGTGTGGTTCAGAATTATAAGACAAACCTCAAATATTTATTTATTTAATACGAATTTTTTTTTTAATTTTATTTATTTATTTTATTTTATTTTATTCAAAAAACATACAGTCATACAAAATAAGTATTAAAAACAACAATTTTTTAACATAAAAAGACCAGTTAAGTTTTCATAAATTAAAAAGATATAAACATTAAATGTGACAAAAAAATAAATAAGAATTTTAAGTGAAAAAAATAATTGTTGACATTTGCATTTTCCATGGAGGTAATAAAATAAAATAAATAAAAATACCAAATGTACACTCCGAGCCATCCACGCGCACACATGAACGCACATATAAAACATACACAAACATATACATTACATGCGGCACATGTGCATAGCATAAACCACTCAAGATGCACATTCAGCAACTATCCCAAAAATGTATCATCATTATATCCACATGGCACATAGGGCATCGTATTAGCAATCTGACCGCAGCGTACCTCGATATTCTTTTTAAACTTACTACTACTACTACTACCATCACACCATTTCCCCGTAGGGGTAAGCAGAATGGACTGCCGCACACGTCTATCCTGGCATACATAGCTTCTTCCACATTCATACATTTTGTCATACATGCCCTTCGGTTCTGTCTGCTTTTGACATGACCAGACTTAAGATTTTGGTTTATCTGATCATGCCATGTCTTCCTTAGTCGTCCTCGTCTAACGTTGCCGTTCATTTTTGCCATATATACTCGTTTTACCATTCTCTCGTCCTCCATTCGTTCTACGTGACCAAACCATCTCAGAGAACCTTTCTTAATCATATTAATTATACTTGACTCAGATTAACACTCTCACCTGATTTCATCATTCGTAACCCTGTCATACATTCATTTTCCACACATTTGTCTAAGAGATCGCATTTCAACCGCTTTCAATCGGCTTTCATCCTTTCTCTGCCAGTTCCATGTTTCACTTCCATACATAAGTGTTGGGACTAAAACTCCGTTGTGCACTGCCAGTTTTTTAAATTTATTATATTTTAACATTTTATAACAAAAAATTTCATTTTATTTTAAATTTACAATGGTAAATATGTACAAAAATTTTATTTATGGTTTTCCGATTTCTATTCTTGTGTAATATAAATTTAACTTATTACAACAAAGATGAAGAACATTTTAGAGAAGGTAATATAGAAGTCCAGGCATCTACAGGGATTATGACCCGTCATTGGCTGGTTAAAGTGGCCACTTTACACACTGAGTAACATTCACCATTCTGCCCATATTTGAACTTCTATATTCCTTCAATTCTTCCGTCTGTTAATGTTTGTGAACATATTACATACATACCACAGAAAATTTGGATAAACTCAAAATATTGTTGATAAATCCACCTGGTCCATGAAGAGGTATAGAAATTGAAAAAATAACATTTTCAGGCGTTGCCTAGTATGTAGGTGAAATAATTCAATTACACGAATCTCACCCGCATAAATAAAGGTTTCAGCTCTTTAACTTCACAAACATCAACAGACGGAAGAGTTGAGGAAATGTGGATGTTCAAACATGGGCAGAATGGTGAATGTTACACAGTGTGTAAAGTGGCCACTTAAACCAGCCAATGACAGGTCAGAAGCCCTGTAAATGCCTAGAATTCCGAATTCTCTTCTCAAAAATAAATTTAACTTTGAATATCTCCCTAGGGAGGAAATCCAGCCAGTCTGCAAGCATTTGGACATACTCAAACATTGTTGAACATTTATTAATTTTAAAATGATTATTTTACTTTACCTCGTATTCATCTGATGATAATTTATAATAATGACTATGTATAGTTATCAATCGATATTGACATCATATTTATGATATATTCGATATTGCGAACTCTTTTAAACGCAGATAAAGTTAATTATGTTTTAGATAGTTTATAAAATTTAAAAATACTTACGAAACATAGCAACAATAAATCTACACTAATAACTCAAAAATCTGTATTTCGTTTTCAATGGTTTTGTCAATAAAGGATTTTGGCATTAATTTTCTCTTATTGTGAATTATATTATGTACAAATCTCTCAAACTTCTCCGTTTTATCAACAGAATGACGACGGACTAAAAATATATTAATACCATCAAATTATTTACTGCTCACTAGTTCACTTAGACCCCATCTAGAATATGCTTCTCCAATTCGATCTCCATTCTATAGGACTCATATTGACCATATCGAGTCTGTCCATCACCGTTTCCTAAGAAAAGTAGCATGGCTGCTCGAATTACAAAGGGGTAATTATTTCTATTTTGAAATAGAGCAATCTCTTCATCTGTCATTGGAGAAACGAAGAACTGAGATGGACCTTATATGCATTTTCAAAATACTTAATGCTATAAGTGATGTCCCATCTCTGTTGCAATAAATTTCTTTTCATGTTCCCAACCATATCACCAGAAGTCAAAATCTGCCATTTATTAAATCTTCTAAGAGCAACTTTAGTTTTTATGCCCCAATGTCCAGAATGTGTAGATTAGTCAATTTGTCACACAACTTGGAATTCTAAGGGATAGATCTTGCGGCTTTTTGTAGATCTCTTCGCCACTAAAACAGTGTGGGATGAATATGAATTTGCATGATTTAGCTCGAAGTCTCATATGTTTTTCGTGTTTATGAATATATCGTACCATTATTAATATTGCACTTAAAGTAACATTTAATTTTAATAAATATACTAGAACCACAGATTTATATAGAATTACAAAAATGCTTAATCTAGAGGAATTGATCTACACAGAAAAAATAAAAATGATATTTAAGATAAAAAATAATAAAATAACGACAAATATTAAATTTAATTTTAACTACAACAAAAATAAAATAAATACAAGAGTCTCAAATAATTTAACTAGCGAACAACCTAGGACCAACAGAAAAAGAAAAAGTTTTTTGTATACAGATGTATTTGTGAAGTTATGAAATAATTCCACTTGATAAATCTCACCCGAATAAATAACGATTTCAGCTCTTTAACTTCACAAACATCAACAGATGAAAGAATTGAAGGTATATAGATGTTCGGAATGGGCAGAATGGTGGATGTTACACAGTGTATAAAGTGGCCACTTAAACCAGCCATTGTCAGGTCATAAGCCCTGTAGATGCTTAGACTTCTATATTACTTTCTTTTAAATGTTCTTCATCTCTGTTGTAATATGTTACATTTTTAGGTTTATGTCGAATATTTTCACGTCATTATTACTTCCTGGCCTTTAATTTGTAATTTTTATGTTAATAGTTATAATTTGTCATTGATATAAAATTATGTTTTTTAATATTTCGATTATTTTGTTGTAAATTTTCTAGTTATTAAATTCTATCTTCCTTCTTATATTTTTCTGTTAAATAGGCGCTATCAGGTTTTGGTAGATTTTTCTGTAAGTGCTTATTTCAATTTATGTTGAAATTTTTGTTGGTTTGGTTACGTGTTTATTATTACAATTAATATTTTGATGTTATTCTTGTACTTATATTTTTGTTGTATATTGTTTGTATCTTTATTGTTATTCCTTTCTGTTTTTGTTGTTCTTATGTTTATTAATGTAACTTGTTTTTAGCCGATGGTATAAAATTTTGTTAGAAGGCCGTAATAAAGGAAAAGAAACAGAGAGGTGTACTTATTTACGAATGCGATTTTTAAAAATGTATTGAATTTAATATTATTATTATAATTTTAATATTGCCAAAAATTCAGTAAAAAGAAATGAAAATGTAGAAATTATAAGGAATTTTAGGAAATAATCTGATTGAGATCCACAAAACATTCAAAAACAAACTTAACAAAAAAACAACATCTTTCCCTTTTTTGAAAATGCATTCTCCTTAAATGCAACCCTGGTAGATCGATGAATAAAATATTTATGCTCCTAACTTTTTTTCTACATATTCGATTGAAGATTTTAATATCTTCGAACACACACAGCGCAAAAGTCTATATTTCTCTGAAAACCGCACGTTAATCGGTTAAGCCGTTTAGAAGGAGTTCAGTGTCATCACACGTACAGATGAATAATAAATATAAAGATGTGTGAACATTGTAATTGGCAGTATTGCTGTATTATGCATAGAAATAAATACACCTTATGGACACCTAAACTTCTAAATTACCTTCGCTAAAATATTCTTCATCTCTGTTGTAATATGTTAATAAACTTTAGATCTTTAAAGAAATGGGCAGATTTAAAACAATCACTACGTGAAGGTTGTTGCCAGGGAGCTGAGTGCCCTTGAACGACCTCTGCGGTTTATGTAACCTCAATTCTTACGTACTTACATATATATGTAATACATATTTAGTGCGCTTCTGCTCTCTAATGATGATTGATGTAAAAATCAGTCACGATTTGCTCGAAAGTACTTGTATTTTAGCGTTTTAGAGTTAAAATAAAGAAATAAACCGATTTTTTTATTTGGCATTATATCATACTAGTTTATCAAGAATGTTTTGAGTATATCTAAATGTTTGCAAACAGGCTGGATTTCCTCCCGAGGGATTTATTATTTATTGAACTAACTGGTGTTTGAAAACGTAAAATAAGGTGAATTGGTTCAACCGGATGAATCTCACCCACATGATAAAGGTTTCGGCTCTTTTACTTCACAAAATTCAACAGATAGAATAGTTGAAGAGATGTGGATGTTTAAACATGGACAGAATGGTGAATGTTACATTGTGTGTAAAGTGGCCACTTAAACCAGCCAATGACAGGTCTTAAGCCCTGTAAATGCCTAGACTTCCATATTCTCCTTTCAAAATTGTTTTCCTTCTCATACTTGTTAAATTTTTTTATTATTTTTTTTATGTTTGAACCACTTACTTTGTGGAACATTATTATTATATTAAAATAAAATCACTTTGTTTTTATGTACCACTCATATTTTTATAATTTGAAAACCAGCTAGTTTCGTCAATAACCTTCAACCTTCTTAAGGAAAAAAATGTAGAGACATACAATAAAAACAATATTTGTTCAAAAAAGATGACATTTTACAGAAGGTAATTTACAGACATTTTAGAGAAGGTAATAAATAAGTCTAGGCATCTACATGACTTATGACCTGTCATTTGCTGGTTTAAGTGGCCACTTTACATACTGTATAACCAATCATCATTCTGCCCATATTTTTTTATATTTTTTAATTTATTTATAAATCATATGACACAAAGTATTTTACAAGTATAATACGTTGAATTACATTCCCAGGAGTTACAACAACTCAATTCGGGACGTAAATAATATTAGCATTTAGAAAATAACACATTGAGAACAAGAAAGAAACAAAGCAAGTTTAGCACCTTTATAACTAAATATACAACAGCAATATATACGCCTAAAACCTTTTCTTACACAAGCAAAATAAATACATTAAGAAAAACGCTTTTGATAATTTAAAAAAAAAAAGTGAATCTACTAAGGGAGATAAGGTCATTAACATCACATGCTGCAGATGATGCTGCCATGGTGGTGATGAGAACATATCCATCTCAGTTAATAAACATCTGGATGCCTAAGAAATGTCGTATAGTACAATGAACACATGATTATTGGAAATATAATTCGGTTTTACAAAACGTGTGTTAAACCAAATCATGGTGTATACAACAGATGCGAGGATAGATAGAGAGAAAATAAAAAATACGAAAAACCAAGTAGAAAAACTAAATAGAAAAACCAAATAACTGCTCAGAACGTCAGAGATAAAAGTACTAAAGGCAATCGCAGGGAAACCCAAAAGAGGCAGAATCTAGAGTCAAGAAGTTAGACGGATTTGCGATACCCATTGCATAGTAAATAGATTATGGAGAGATTACGTCAATAATTCCATTGATCGACAGCTCTAAAATCACCTATACCATTGCTCACAAAATCCCGGCCGTTTGCCAACTGCACATCTGTATTCCTTTAATTCTTTCATCTGTCAATGTTTGTGAAGTTAAAGAGCTGAAACCTATATTTATGCGGGTGAGATTCATCTAAATAAATGATTTAATCTACATCTTAGGCAACACCTGAAAATCTTATTTTTTCAATTTCTATACTTATTTATTTATTTATTTATTAAATCATACTTTTTTTTTTGTACTCCCAGGAGTTACAACAAACTCATTTTGGGACAGAAAAATATTTACACATAGGTATGTTAACAACAATAATATAGCAACAAATAGTAATAAAGTAACAAGTAATAATATGTACATAAAAACTGAAATAAGATGAAGCAAGCAAATATATGATACAAATCATACATCCGCTTGCCATCCTTTAAACAATCCATAATAAAAATTAAAAATAAAATTGTTTTATTTACATATAACAATTACTTACATACTTCTTTATTTTTTTAATAACAGATTAAAATACAATATTACAACTTAAAACAATTTTTTACAATAATCAAATACATATATTTACATTAACGTTTCCCATTACGTATAAGAAATAAACAATTCTTGTATACATAATGGGGAGTGACGTCTTACAATAGATTATTTTATTTTAATCAATAATATTTTTAAAATAATATATAAATAAATTACAAAAAAGATATTAAAAAGAATTAAAGATGTATTTTTTTTACTTCTTTCTTAAATATATTGTATTCCTGACTGTACTTTTTATTATCTTTGTTCATTTCATTAAAGAAAAATATTCCGCTGTAAGTATAATGATGTTGTGCAGTAGTTGTTTTTAATTTAGGAATTAAGATATTACCACCTGTTCTAGGTCGCGTACTTATGTTTTGAGACCTAAGAATACTACTATTTATTTTATCTTTATGTATTTGAAGCAAACAATTCTTTTTATCTAGCAATTTTATATCTAAAACCTTAATTTTTTTAAATAATTGAACAGTGGAAAAAGTAGACGGTTTTTTCAAAATAACTTTTATAATTAATTTTTGTATTTTTTCAACTGGTAAAATATTTGTTTTAAAAGCACCACCGCATCCAATTATTTCGTACTGTAATATGGATTGGGCGAATGCAAAATAAATTGATTTTAATTTTTCCATGGTTAATATATTCCTTAATCTAATAAATACATATATAAGTTTTCTCATTCTATTAATAGACAATAGACAATATTATTTATTTGCTCCTTCCATTTTATATTTTTATCAATTATAATGCCTAAATATTTAATGCTTTTTTTTTCAGTAATTTGAAGGCAATTATCATTATGAAACTGATATCCTTCATGGCATTTTGTTGTGTGTATAAAAATATTTATAGGAGGTATAATTTGTTCTTTCATTCATAATAACAATGTTGATATACCTCAATGTTTTAGGATAACAAAAAATACAACTTCATAATTCAAATAAATAAGAGAGATACATAAGCCTTGCATCCTATGTAGACTCGTGTTACGCCACTGCCACCCAAAAGTTAAAATTTTATAAAAATTACGTGTTTTAAAAAAATACGTATTTCTATATTTCAGTATTTTTTTCGTCGATAAGCCAATACGCAAGTTTTGAGCCTTGTTTGAATTCGACAATCGAAATCGCTATTTTTGACCCGTTCAAATGACATTGTCTATCTCAAAATCAGTCAGACCAAATGTTTTTTAATACTAGCGTATCTTAACAAGGCACACAATTAAATATAAATAACGAAAACGGTTGGAAAAATTGCTGAACTCTATCGGTTGCAAAATAAAAAACTGTGTATTATTAAAGTTGCGTCTTCTGTAATAAGATTGAAATATAATGACATATTTGGAGATAGTAATTTAATAATGTCTACTGCGGCATAGTAAGGTATTACGTAACAGTTCTTTCTCGTGCGGAGTATAAAACTACTGCTTAGTTTAAACCTTTTCACCTAGGTAGTCAAAATTCAAGTATACACACACAAAAATCAACAATATTTTCAGTTTGTCCTAAATCCATTTTATAATTTTCTTGACAATTGCTATTTAGATGTGCTTCAGTAAGTATAATAACGTCCACAGATTTTTTCAATAGACTTATTGTTCAACAATATTTTGAGTTTGTCCAAATTTTTGTAGACAAGGACTGGATTCAACTCCCCGGGGAGCTGTTTATATTAACATATTACAACAGAGATGAAGAACATTTTAGAAAAGGTAATATAGAAGTCTAGGCATCTACAGGGCTTATGACCTGTCAATGGCTGGTTAAAGTGGCCACTTTACACACTGTGTACAAAATATTGTTGATAAATTACCTGGTCCATGAAGAAGTATAGAAATATAAAAAAAATAACATTTTCAGGCGTTGCCTAGTATGTAGGTGAAATAATTCAATTAGATGAATCTCACCCGCAAAAATAAAGGTTTCAGCTCTTTAACTTCACAAACATCAACAGATGAAAGAATTGAAGGAATATAGATGTTCAAATATGGGCAGAATGGTGAATGTTACACAGTGTGTAAAGTAGTCACTTTAACCAGCCATTGACAGGTCATAAGCCCTGTAGATGCTTAGACTTATATATTACCTTTTCTTAAATGTTCTTCATCTCTGTTGTAATATGTTAATATAAACAGCTCCCCAGGGAGTTGAATCCAGTCCTTGTCTACAAAAATTTGGACAAACTCAAAATATTGTTGAACAATAAGTCTATTGAAAAAATCTGTGGACGTTATTATACTTACTGAAGCACATCTAAATAGCAATTGTCAAGAAAATTATAAAATGGATTATTATAATTGTGTCTCATCTCATAATCATACAAATAAATATAGCGAAATAGCGAAGAGTAGTAAGACCTATGTATGGAGTATCTTGATGTATGGCTGCGAGACATGGTGCCTATCCGAAAGAGATAAACGGAGACTATAGGCTTTTGAGATGTCGTCCTATAAAAGACTACTAGGAATTTCCTGGATAGACCACATTACAAATGAAGAGGTTCTCCAAAGAATCGATGATGGAAGGCACCTGCTCAGGACCTTGTCCGAAGGGCGAGCGAGATGGATCGGCCATGTAATACGTCAAGAAGGCCTCCTGCATGTCATAATGGAGGGGATGACCGAGGGGACAAATGCTAGGGGATGCCCACGCCGAGAGTACCTGGAGGAGCTATTAGAGGACGTGCGCTGCTCATCATATGTTGACTTTTAAAGAGCCGCACAAGACAGGGAGGAATGGAGGAGAAGAATGAATGTAATTGCTGCCAGCCAATCCCAGGATTGAGACCAGAGAAGATGAAGTTTTTATTCACAATAATCATACTATTGAACAGGTTCAGGAAATACAGTTACAACTTGCAAATTGTTTATTAATAACAATCAAAATAGGCAGTAAAAGTTCACAAATATTTCCAAAATATCGCACACACAGTTCACAACCTTTCCAATGTATTCAAAAAATAAAACAAATCATTCTCAATAACAAAGAATATCCTTCAATAAGGTTAATTTAACATTAATATTGCTGATAACAACAGCAGTGAAAGCAAAGAGGAATATCTTAATATGATGGCTGAACTAAGTCTTATTTCATGCATGGAAAATTTTAAAAGAGTAGTTCCGGGACAAACTCCTTGGTGTTGACTACAGACCACATATTTTATTTTATTTTATTTTATATGGACAAATTGCAAAAATATAGATAAAATGGAAACCGTTATATGGGAAACTAAAGATATGAACTCTTTTTTTCTATGATTTATTTTGTTGCCCTTTAATAATAAGGAATATTTTTGTGTTTTTTTTAAATATTTTTTATTTCCTTTTTTAATTACTATAAAAAAAATACCATATTATCTTTTAATACAAAAATATTATGACCGTCCATTGTTTACTATAGGAGCAAAAATTCATTAACATTTTCTTGTATACCCACGAACAGGCCATGCCTTTGTGGAATTTTTTTGTTTACAATTTTTCTATTAATATGTATTCCATTGATATGTAATTATGCTTTATTTTTTTAATACTCCGTTTTATTATTATTTTTATTGTAAAAAAACAAAAAAATAATAAAAAAAATAAAAAAGAAAATAAAAACAAACATTACAGACCACTACAAATGGTCTGAAAATTGAAATATTTTAGTAAATAATACAAAACTCAAGTATTTTTCTTTTTATAGAAAAAATAAAAAAAAATATATAAACACACCATTTTACATGTATATATACGCACGCACATATTTAAAAATATACCATAGATTAATATGTATGATTGTTATTTAGAAACTTCGCTGATCTGTCTTTCAAACCTATCATTTATACAAAATTTAATCATTGTTGAATGTATGTTTCCATAATATAAATAAATAAAAAAGGTGTGTTGTTTTTTTCCAAATATAAAAATAAACGACCACAGTAAAACATATTGGTAAAGGTTTATACGCCAAAATTTTCTGCTCTACGAGATAATTTGTTTGCTTTTAAGTTACATATATTATTTTGTTTAATTCCTTAGTTTTTCTTTTGCGTCCTCTTGTTCTCTTCATATGTAAAAAAGGGACAAAACTTATGCGTAATTTTTAAATTAACTCCTTGAATAAATATATTTTTTTATATACACATGAATTGATTCAGGTCTGAAAGGGTAAGACACCAAGAATAAAGACGATTCATTTTTTACGCAAGTTTTGTTGCAAGAAATTTTGTTAATATTTTTCGCAATTTTTTTCTTAATTTCCGCGTGTGAAATTGTTATAAATTTGGATAATTTTGAAATTTGAACACATATTTGTCATCATTCTCTTGCCGCACCTATTAGTGCATAGGGCATTGCATTGGTACTCTAAAACCTTTTAAAAACTGAATAAATTTCTTGTTTTTTAAAAAAAACTCTTGTACATATTTTAAATAGACTTTTAAGAAAAAAACTGGCCACCTCAGAACGATTAAAAATTAAATTTATTTTAACATTTTCCTCACTAAGCAACCAAAAATTACACATGATCTGAACGGGGGGACCAAACGACCCCAGCGCCTACTTGTATATGGCGTCAGGAGAATAAAACGTTGGAAGTGTTTATGACCGTGCAATAATTTATTCATGTTTTCGCGGGCACATATTTTACTCATTCGTGTATTAACATTTAAGAGAAGGTAATATATAAGTCTAAGCATCTACAGGGCTTATGACCTGTCAATGGCTAGTTTAAGTGGCTACTTTACACACTGTGTAACATTCACCATTCTGTTCATATTTGAAAATCTATATTCCTTCAATTCTTTCATCTGTTGATGTTTGTGAAGTTAAAGAGCTGAAACCTTTTTCTCGTGGGTGAGATTCATCCGGCTGAACCAAATCACCTACTAGGCAACGCCTGAAAACAATTTTCCAATTTTTATACTTCTTTTACCAGGTAGTTAATTCAACAATGTTTAAGTAAGTCCAAATGCTTGCAGACTGGCTGGATTTTCCTTCTAGGGAGTTATTCAAATTTAAATTTATTTCAACAGAGAGAAAAAACATTTTTGAGAAGGGAATATGGAAGTATAGGCATTTACAGGGCTTATGACCTGTCATTGGCTGGTCTGCAAGCATTTGGATATACTCAAACATTGTTGAAATAAATATATTGTTTTATCTCATAATGTATTCTATATTTATTATGCTTGCGCACAGGCTATGCATATGTGGGTTTTTTCGATTTGATAAATATTGTGAAATATGTGTCATAAGAAATGTACTAAAATGTAAACAAAAACACGTAAATAAATAAATAAAAAAAACTTCAATTTAAAATATTTTTTACATTCAGGTTTGAAAGAGTTGATTTTGATTAAAATTGTTTTTGTGTTTCAATTACTGATTTTTTATTGGGTACAGACAAATTAAAAAACAAAATACATACACAATTATTCAAGGCTGACTAAAATTCCATTTTGATAGTGTTATTTGGAACAAAAATGGATTGCGTTATTAAAAGATGCTGTCAGAAATTTATGAGTGGATCAATGTTTTGATTGATTATCTTCTATTATGGATATTTATGGCTAATTTAACTTGGATTCTGCTTCTAAAATACTTACATGAAATCAATCAATTTGCTCAACGATTATTGTTAAATAACATTGAAATTTTATAAGCACTACTTCGCTTGTACATTCCAACAAAACATTTCCTATGTTAACAAGATAAAAATATCACGAAATAATCAATAAAAATTCACAAAAAAAAAGAAAATCTTAGTTATTTTGTACAATTAATTTTCTGGGTTATTATTAGTAATGTAACAGTAACAGAGGCAGAAACGAAAACAGATGCAAAAACGGAAGTGTAAATAATAAGGAAATTATATTTTTTTTAAATATAATTTCTTATATAATTAGTATTAAAATTAAGTATTTGTAGGTTATATTTTATGAAAAGTAGTTTGGCCGCTTTTAAACCGTACAATCTGTGACGGTGTTCTTTATATATATACATAAATAATATTTTAAATTAATTAAGAATCAAGCCGCAGAATAATTTTCAGTCTACACTCACTTAGAAGGTTGCAAAAATTCTTACCTATTAAATACTAAATGCACTCTTGTACAAGCATTACTACTACACATTCTAGATTACGCTGATGTTTCTATGACTGATTTAAGCTGTGAGCAACTCAATAAGCTTGAACGACTTCAGAATACATGCATAAGGTATATTTTTGGTCTTAGGAAATATGACTACATTTCTGATTATCGTAGGCAACTTAAATGGCTCAAAATTAGACAGCGAGAGACTATCACTCCATCTCACTTCTGTTCAATGTACTTCATAGTCCTAACGCTTCTATATACCTGCGTGAAAAATTTCAACGCTTCTCAGTTCATGGTTTACCTCTTCGTTTTAATTAATATAGTGTTAACTCATATAGTGTCCATGCGGCTTGACTGTGGAATCATCTCCCATCCACCATCAAAGATGTTACTACATTATCTCTGTTTTAATCACGTCTGAAGAAACATCTCCTTTCTCTTCTTTAATCTCTCCAACTTTTCTCTTTCCTGTTTTTTCCCTTTTCCCACTGAGTAATAGTTTTGATTTCAAGTAATTTATAAACAAATACGTTTATTTCTATTTTTATATATCCTTAGCTTTTTAATCTTTATTTACTATTGAATATGTTCTATAACTTGAATTATAAAATAAAACTTTTTTTTATTGGTTGGTAGAAATAAATTGCCATTTGGTAATAAGTCCGCCAATGTACAAATAACATTATGTATAAAATGTTGAATAAATACAAAAAAATAAAAAAATAAGATCTGCTGCGCTAAATAATCGCTAACTGGCGACGCTGCTCGGAGAAGCTGATAAATACAGGTGTTTTAATTATTATTAATATTATGAATAACTTATATAGGTCCATTTTTGTACGCTTTATGTTTTAGAAACTGATTAAAAAAAGAAAAAAATCTAATTTTACTTTTTAAATTTGAAATTTCAGAAAAACAATGTACTTTGTCATCACATTCAAAAGATTTATTCAAATGATTTAAAAAACAAGTAGGTTTTTTTAAACTGGGTCTATTTTGGCCACTCCGTCATTCGTATTTTTTACCATCGGGCTTTATGAGTTTGTGAAATAAATTCTGTAAAGCAAACAAAGTAAATAAAGTAGGTTTTCCCAGAGCACAAATTATGTCATACCCAAAACCCGTACGACTTTCAGTCGGTCTCATGGTGTACTGGATTGCGTGTGCCGGGCATTAAATAAGTCAATAATTATAAAACAATGAATATCGATCCACCCTATTGTTTTTTACTAGGCCGTGGTGTTAAATTGTCGACGAAATAAACGTATTTGTTTATAAATTACCTTAAATCAAAACAATTACTCAATGGGAAAAGGGAAAAAAGAGGAAAGAAGAAAAAGGAGAGGAGGAGAGATTAAGGAAGAGAAAGGAGATGTTTCTTCAGACGTGATTTAAACAGAGATAATGTAGTAACATCTTTGATGGTGGATGGGAGATGATTCCACAGTCGAGCCGCATGGACACTATATGACTTAGAAACAGGGATTGTGGATGGGTATTAAGAGAGTGCCTTGAGAATTAAAAGGTAGAGGTAAACCATGAAATGATAAGCGTTGAAATTTTTCACGCAGGTATATAGGAGCGTTAGGACTATGAAGTACATTGAACAGAAGTGAGAGGGAGATGATGATGGTGTGAAATGGGCCAATCATGTGATGTCACGCAGTTGGCTCGTGGTTTACTAAAATGGTTCAAGTCCTGAAGATGAGGAAGTAACCTCGAAACCGGTCGACGTATAACTCAAAAGTATGTTATACAAATTTATAAATGAGTAAGCGTAAAATGTCATACCACAGAGTGAATTTAAAAAAAATAATTTTAAGTAGTATCTGTATATATTAAAAAAATATATTTATTATTTTATTTCAAGACACCTACTAAGTTTTTTAATATAATTATTTTTTGCTTGTGAATTTATAGCTCGCTTTGGAAGCTTCTGCATTGATAATTCTAATTATTCGAGATTTAGTAATACCCATTAAAGCGGTAATTAAATTTTAATTACAGGTGAAACAAAACGTTTAACGAATTACCTCCAGCCCCTGGCATTTTAAATTACGTAATAATTTACAACAAAAAGTGTTTTTATAAATTAAAGTATATTTGGAATCACGTTACATAATTGTGATTTGATAAGGATGAGTATTATTTATAATTAAGATGTATTTATAGCATTAACTTTGCTGTCAAACATTTTAATAAGTCTAAGTTTTTGCAACTGAGAGGAGAAACGTTTTTAAGAAGGGGAATTGGAAGTCTAGGCATTTACAGGGCTTGCAACATGTCATTGGCTGATTAAAGTGGCCACATCACATACTATTTAACATTCATCATTCTGCCCAACTTAAAAAATCCTCATTTCCTCAACTTTTCCATATTTCCACTTTTGTGAATTAATATAACTGAAACTTTTTTATTTTATTTTATTTTATTTTATTCAGGAAACAAACAGTACAGTTACAAAGTTTAATATTTTACATAATTAGACTTAATTCTAATGGACCAGTGAAGTTTCCATATTAAAAAGCAATTATATGTAAGGTTAATTATGAAAGTATAAAAAAGAGAAGGAAAAAGAAAACATAAATGAAAGTTGTTTAAAAATTAAAATTTAAGTGAAAAAAATATATTTTAAGGTTTGTAGTGAGTATTTACAAATGAAAATAATATTAAAAATGAAGAAAATTTGTAAGAGTAATTAAAAATTAAGAATGGAAATAAAGAATTAAAAACATGCTGTTGACATTCATCTGGCTAAATCAATTCACTTACTTGGTAACGCCTGAAAACAGTTTTTCATTTTTTATATTCATTAGTTCAATCACATAATAAATGTACACAGTGTGGTCAACTATAGTTGTATTATATATTATAATGTGCAACTGTGTAAACAATATTTAAAAGGTAATATATTTTTAATAATAGGTATTACATTAACATTTTTAATAATAATATATAAGTTGCGTATGATTAATTATTCTATGTTATGTATAATGTTAATGTGACAACATATGAAATAACAATATTAAGTGCAAGCCTCTAATTGGACTTTATTTATTTATTTACTTAAGTTAGTTAATATTACATTGTATATTAACTAATATATTTACAATTATAATAAATACTTATTAAATATTTCTTACATAACTACATTATTACAATAAACATAACATTTTTAAATCCGTAAGTTTTCTTTCATTTTTCCTACTTTCAGGCATCTCATCATACAGTTTTAACCCTTTATACATTAAGCTATTTTGTGATTTTGTTTTTTTCTTAAGTGGTAGTCTTATCCTATTTCTATTTCTTGTCCTATATTTATGTACATTTCTATTTCATATAATTTCACTTATAAAATACTTTGGCATGAGATTATTAAACACTTTATATATAAATACAAATACATTATACAATAGTCTTTTCTTTATTCCTATCCAGTTCAATTGTTTTCTCATTTTTTCAACACTATTATATTTGCTTTTTTTCAGTATAATTCTCATTGCTCTATTTTGTAGTATTTCAAACTTGTTTATGTCTCCCTCGTTAGCTAAATATAATATAGTAGAGCAATAGTTCCAATGAGGGGCAATTATTGTTTTGTATATAAGTTCTGCACTCTTTTTATTTATTTTTTTTCGAATTCTTCCTAGGAAGAAAATCTTTTTTGAAATTTTCTTATGTATATATTCAAAGTGTGATGTTAAATTTAATCTGGAGTCAAGAATAATTCCTAAGTATTTCATTTCATCAACCCTTTCAATAATTTTACCATCAATATTTACATTCATTGTTATGCCATGTGCTTTATTACCTATTTCCATATATTTTGTTTTACTAACATTTAATTTCAATTTATTTATCTTTAGCCATGACGATATGTTCTGTAGATCTTCATTCAATTTATTAATTGAGTCTTCATAGTTTTCTCCCGCTATATATATAAGGGTATCATCTGCGAATAGTCGTACTTTGCAGTGCTTTATTATCTGTGTGATGTCGTTTATATATATAATGAACAATATTGGTCCTAGCACTGATCCTTGGGGGACACCTAGTTCATTTTCAATCGGTTCCGATTCTGAGTTATCTATTTTTGTTATTTGGTTCCTTTCACTTAGATATTCTTGAAACAGTTTGATAGCACTATTAGATAGTCTAAGTATTCTTAGTTTTTGTATTAGTTTTTTTCTATCTATCGTTTCAAATGCCCTCTAAAAATCTAGGAATACAGCTAATATAAACTTATGATATGTATTTTTAATATAATTGTATCTTATAAATTTACAAATGTCTGTTGGCTTTCCAATGAAATAAAATAAAATACTACGAATAAAAATTATGACATAAATCGAAATTTTAATAAACATCTGGAAAACACGATCAATAGTAAATAAATCTATGCCATGTCTCACGGCAGATTACTGCAACGGCCTCTTTCCTCTGACAAAATCCAAACCTGTACAGTAGGGTAGGCCGATATTTTTTTTTCCGAATTTGAAATGAAAAAGATCTAAAAAGTTGCGTTTTGGATTACTCAGAATGCGAAAAATATCAAAAAAAATATTCGACACTACTTTTGGCTCTCAACCAGAGCTTGAAAATTACGAAAAGGTCGATTTTTTGCGCTAAACCGGCTGTCATTTCGTATTTGAGTAGAAAAAACAGTCCAATTATATTTTATAATGTGCATTGAACCTTATTAAATAAGCATCGAAGGGCGTGAGTTGCAGTTTGTTTTCTAATGAATGAGTAGCATTGTTTAAATGAGCCATTGTTTTCATCAATATTAGCCAGGCGCTCAACGGGATTAGTTCCGCGGAGTGTAAACTTTTTCCATTTCGGTAGTTTTCAAACGTGTTCGAATTAGTAATGTAATTAAGTTATATCTTTACTAACAAAATACAATTTCATCAATATAGATAATTAATAAAATGTTATTACAGTGATAAACTTCAAACGTCGGTTGAGGGCCAAAAGTCGTATGGTATATTTAAAAAAATTATTTTTACTTTAAATGTGATCCAAAATGCAACTTTTTAGACCCCTTTCACTTTGATGTCTAAAAAAATAAAAAACCTTATACATTATCGGCCCACTCTCCTGTTCACTTCTCCCGAAAATGGCGTTCGTTTTGGAGTGCATCCATGACATTGAACACTCTTTGGGCCACAAAAATGAAATTTCTCTAAGCAAAATCGTACGTGTTTTTGGTATTAAATCATTCAAATTACAGGAGAACCTCTTACGACTGCTGGGATTTCCTCTTGATCTAATGCTATTTTTGTACAGTTTTAAGATCAAAAATAAAAATACGTTGCATATCGATAAAAAAATTCAAAACATATCGATAAAAGAATGGAAACATGACCAATTTCTCGTTTGGATTTTAGATCCACAAGCTTGAGACGTTCGTTTGGCGACTTTTGAAGGCCGCGTGGTACAACACTCGATCGATGCCCAATAAATCTATCTGCCTACCCTTTCTGGGACGTGTAACCTGTCCACAGGTAGTAATTTATTCAGCGGATTGACCTCTCGATGTATGATGAATGGTGCCATCTTTAATTACGGGTCAGACCTTGATTGTACGAATATACAAGCCGTTCATGGTGACCAGCGTTGCATACGTATTACGTACCTACACTCCCGACCGACTCGCAATAACCACAAGCGAAAAAATATTTTTCCATACTCAATAAGGAAATATCACATTTTTTTACAATTTTAATCCAGTAGCATAATTACCAGGCAGAACATTTAAATTAGATAATTTCTGCTCAGTTTTCCAGGCTGAACTACTCGCAATACGAGAAGCTCTCGAATGGTTATCAAAGAAACCACCAGAGAGATGGGTTATTGCAAAAATATTATCAGATTGTCGTTCGGGCGTTCAAGCTATAACAGATACTCGGTCGGTAAATCCATTCATTGTAGATATTCAGAGTAAAATTAAGCATCTAAAAATAAGAGGGATAACCATTCAAATATGCTGTCTATCAAAATTTTTTTTCCGAGTACCTTAGCCTTGTACATGACACGTTAGGCTACTAAATACAGGGGTCCAAATATATTTTAAAAATTCATTCATTGACCACGCCCCTTATACGTCACGATATGTGTAAATTTTAAACTAATTAGACCACAAAGGCCGTTTGAATTTAAATGAAACATCGTCTCTAATCTGTCTGTGTATATGTAAAATGTAATCAGTAATATTATGTATTGTATATCAATGATATGTAGTATAATATGTTTAAACTCAATTTACTGGGTGACTGGAACTGAACCCGCCATAGCAAATTTGCATAAAAATGAGGTCATTTGCTAATTATTGAACCTTACTTTCCTCAGCTAAAGTTTTATAGTTTAGGAGATATCTCATTTTTTATTTTAAGCTTTAAGCATTCAAAACTTTTTTTTTTCATTATTTTAGTCTTTTTTTTAAATTTTGGTCGGTAGTCATAAACAGTTGTGATTAAAATACGTCAGAACTTCTCTCAAACTAAGGTTTAAAATTAAGATATTACGCTTTTAATAAAAAAGGTGACCAACTAGAAAAATAACTTAAAGTAGAATAAATTATTTAAAACCGAAGTTTTTTTAATGGTTTTTTTTATAAAGCGTAATACATTATTTTTTAACCCTAGTTTGAGGGAAGTTTGAACTTCACAAACATAAACAGATTAAAGAGTTTAAGCAATATAAATGTTTAAATATATGCAGAATGGTGAATGTTACACAGTGTGCAAAGTGGCCACTTAAACCAGCCAATGGCAGGTTATAAGCTCAGTACATGCCTAGACTTCTGTATTACCTTCTCTTAAATGTTTTTCATCTCTCTTGTAATATGTTTATTTTAACGGCCCCAGGCAGTAGAATCCAGTCCTTGTCTAAAAAAATTTGGACAATCTCAAAATATTGTCGACTCATTATACAGGTGTTCTTTAATCCCTGTCACATCCGAAACCACGATGATCAGTATGGGCAAAAAGACATATTGGCATATTTAAAAAAATAATTAGAACGAAGAAAATTTGTAAAAATTAAAGATTAAAAATAACAAATGGTTGCTTACTTCTGCAGGGGAAAAGCAAGGGGAGGCGCGGCGGCGCGTTAACGGTGTATTAGACTCCCCCTCCCCCCTCTTCGTTTCTCCCCTGCAGAGGTAATCAACCATTTATTTTTAAATATTTTATTTTTGTAAATTTTATTCGTTCTAAAAATGTATTTTAATGTGCCAATATGTCTTCTTGCTCATACTGATCATTGTGGTTTTGTATGTGACAGGGTTTAAAGAACACCCTGTATTGATGCGGAATTATTCCGACAAATATTTGCAATACGTGTATTTTTAAAAGATATATATATCTATGTTTAGTTATTTATTTATTATATATATACGGCCTAAGCCAATTACAACAGGTACATGAAGAAACATAAATGCAAGAAACTGAACAAAAAGAACATAAAACTATTTAGCAAAGACAAACAAGGGCAAAACAATAATTGTATACAATATATTCAAAAAAACGAAAGACCTAAAACTTTGAGCTAAACCATGCCAATCCAACTTCATCCCACACTGTTTAGTCGCGAAAAGATCTATGGAAAGCCGGAAGAGCTATTTAAAAAAATTCCAAGTCGAGTGATGAATTGACTTATCTACACATTCTGGACATTGGGGCATAAAAACCAAAGTTGCTCTTAGAAGATTTTATAAATAGCAGATTTTGACTTCTGGTGACACGGTTGGGAACATGAAAAGAAATTGATTGCAACAGAAATGGGACATCACTTAAAGCATAAGTATTTTGAAAATGCATAGTTAGTTATTTATTTTGTTCATTAACGCCCAAAAGGCATTTACAAATAATAAAAATGAAATACATGCTAACATACTAAATAATAAACACAGAATATACAGAAAAAAATGTGAAATGAGTTAAAAAGGATATGATAAAAAGTTTTACAAAGTATAAAAAAAAAAAAAACCACAATAACAAAGGTATGCAAGAAAAAACAGTAAGCATATAAACAAAAAATGCAAAGATATAAGTTTATGAAATAAATTCTGTAAAGCAAACAATAAATAAAGTGTTACGGTAAGCAAGAAATATATTTTTAAGTTAAATTAATAAACAAGCAAGCAAACATTATCACGAAAAAAACAGAAATAAAAATATGTATCCATGAAATGCGTATTTGCCAATAATACAATGCAATTTGATATAATAGTAAAAAATAAAATCAAGTAAAATGAAATAAATAAATCAAAGATTTTGACACTAGTAAGAAATGTCATTTTTGATGTTTATTTTATAGTCAAGGGGTGTACTCAAGGATGCCAACATATAAATATGTGCACTTTGAACTGGCATCCGGTGTGGTCAGTATGAAATAACATTAATAAATCATTGATATTTAATCGTGTAGAGTTCGGAGTTGCATCCACAGTCATTATCAGGCTGCTGCACTTAATATTTATTATTTTGCATGTCTGTCATGTCAAAAATCAACGCAAATGCACAATCATCTCCGCAAATGCAGACGGCATTGATGCAATTATCGTATTGTTTATGGTTATATTTTATTGCGCAAATTAATTAAATTAGTGAACCAAGCGTAATAATATTATTTATGTTCAAAGCATTAACTTTGTGGTCAAACATTCTGACTACTGCTAGTAAAAATATTTTATTTTGCAACACAGAGGGAAAAAAAAAATTGAGAAAAGAGTATGTCAGTTTAGGCATGTACAGGGCTTATAACCTGTCATCTGCTGCTTTAAGTGGCAACTTTAAACACTGTGTAATATTTTATTTATTTATTTACACCTTTTATTAAAATACAATTTTACGTTCACTTTGCCCAGCTAACAAGGGTACACACCCCGTTCCAAGCTAGGAAATTACATTCTTAAATATAATAATAGTCAAGAAACTAATAGAGAGCACTGACAAAAAAAAAAATCGTATTCACATTTAAATACATATACATACACACATACACATATATACACATATATATATACACACATATATACACACACACAAACATATTTATTTATTTATTTTACTTTTTGTACATAATGTTATTTGTACATTGGCGGGCTTATTGCCAAATGGCAATTTCTTCCAACCAACCAATAAAATAAAAGTTTTATTTTTATAATTCAAGTTACAGAACATATTCAATAGAAAAAAAAAAGATTAAAAAGTTTAAAATATATAAAAATATGAAATTAACGTATTTGTTTATAAATTATCTTAAATCAAAACTATTACTCAATGGGAAAAACGAAAAAAGCGGAAAGAGGAAAAAGGAAAGGAGGAGAGATTGAGGAAGAGAAAGGAGATGTTTCTTCAGACGTGATTTAAACAGAGATAATGTAGTAACATCTTTGATGGTGGATGGGAGATGATTCCACAGTCGAGCCGCATGGACACTATATGAGTTAGAGAAGAAAGATGAATTGTGTATGGGTATTAAGAGAGTGCCTTGAGAATGAGAACGAAGAGGTAAACCATGAACTGATAAGCGTTGAAATTTTTCACACAGGTATATAGGAGCGTTAGGACTATGAAGTACATTGAACAGAAGTGAGAGGGAGTGATAGTCTCTCCGCTGTCTAATTTTGAGCCATTTCAGTTGCCTACGATAATCAGAAATGTGGTCATATTTCCTAAGACCAAAAATGTACCTTATGCATGTATTCTGAAGTCGTTCAAGTTTATCGAGTTGCTCATACATACACAAACATACATACACACATGCGCATACACATACATACATTCATAAAAACATAGACAATTTATTAATGCGAAACTTTATGGTTGCCATCTATAAATATATATTTTATAATTATTCTTTATTTTCATATTTTATTTTTGACATCCAGTAAGAATCTTCAATCTGTGGCATGCATCAACTTTTCTGACTCCCTAAGACCAATGTTACGAAAGAGCGAGGTCAACACTTTCTGCAACTTGACAACACTCCAATCTTTCCACGATTCCAGCAAAAGGTTATGGACCTTTTTGCCTACGTTATAGTGTTTTCTCGATGCCAGAACAGTGTTGACCCCTTCACTTAGCATCATATCCCTATTAGAATATCTTGTTTTATAGAGGGCATATTGCCTTAAGGCAATTTCTTCCTACCTACCCAAACTGTTCAGTTTGAGAAAATTATAAATACATGGACATATTGAATCTTACAATTTTATACAAAAATTTAAAACAAAGATTAACAAAATAAAAAAAATTAACAAGTATATAAAAAAAAAATAACCCCACATGTTCTATGTGATACATAATATGCCAACGGTATCCTATCAAAGAAAATTAGTCCTTCGGAAATAATGTTCGAAATACTAGTTTCCAAAATGCTCAAACAATATTAGTAATATGCAAGCTTGTTTTAGTACTAAAAAAGCTGACCTGGGTTAAATATGCAAAACATAGTGTACTTTTTTGTATGGAGAAATAAGCTGAGGTAATCGGCTAGTTTCATCGTTCACTGAGAGCGGATTGGGCGCTGGGCGCACTTTATAGATATTTTTTTTTGTAGGAAGATATGCACGGCGGTGGTGATTTATAAAATAAAAATAAATTTTAGTTATTTATTTTATATACATTGTAAAATTACATTTTTGTAATGTGTGCATGAGTGTCCTACACTAATATACAAAAGAATTGACAATATTTCTGTAAATACTTTTTAGTAAGTATTTTTTTATCGTTTTACTTATTAGTGTTAATTATTTTATTATTAATTATATATATGTACGCGAAAGTATGTGCATTAGTGTATGCGTGTATGTTTGTGTATATATATATGTATATATATGCATATTTACGTGTGTATATGTATGTATGTATGTGTATGTATGTATGTGTATATATGTATGTGTATGTATGTATGTATGTATATTTAATCTGTCTAAACTCTATCACCATCTAAATATTTAAATGGTTCTTTAATCCCCTCTCCTCTCTTCATAGTAAAGTGTTAATTTTTTAAAAATATTTTTATTTTGTTAATTTTTGTTTTTAATTTTTGAATAAAATTGTAAGATTCAATATGTCCATGTATTTATAATTTTCTCAAACTGAACGGTTTGGGTTGGTAGGAAGAAATTGCCTTAAGGCAATATGCCCGACCTTATATTTATTGTACATGTACATAAAGTGTCAAATAAAAAATAAATAAATATATATCAGGGGCGAACCGTGTATAGAACCGATTATGCGCAGCTAACCATTATATTTGACTAACTAAAATAATGTTTTATTGTAACTTTATTTACAGAAAAACAAATAAATAATTAACATTTATTTAAAATTTAAATCATTTCCACCAGTTTTTTACCCATTTATTTTTTATATATTTTTGTTCCCATACAAAACCCATTATTGGTCTTGTTATTTATTATTATTCTTTATGAATTTGTTGTTGCTATGACTGTGTCGGTTTCAAAAATAAAAAAATAAATTTAAAAAAAATACTGTTTGTGTACCTAATAAAATAAAAATAAAAAATACTATCGAAAGTCAAATACAACTGTAAGCTGTGCATTATCGTTTATGTTGACGATTCGCCCCGGGTGATCTGTAAGGTCAGTGATAACCCTTACTTGGTTTCGTACAACTTTCGTTAGGACGAAAGTAAACCTTTGGCTTAAAGCATTAATCGTAAATATTGATTTTACGGTTTTTTCTACCGTGAAACCGAACAAGATTTTTATAATGCTTGTTATCAATAAATAAACTTAATTACATAACATAATACTCGTTCATAAAACAATAAAATTTAATAATCCAAAATTTTATAACTTCCACACGATTTTTTTAAATATCGCATTTTTTACGGAATACTGTGTAATAAGTACCCAAAGGTGCTTAGAGACAAACTTGACATTTAGCCCCTGAGTGATAACG
Organism: Micrasema longulum; assembly: GCF_059751315.1. NCBI lineage: Eukaryota > Metazoa > Arthropoda > Insecta > Trichoptera > Brachycentridae > Micrasema > Micrasema longulum. The sequence continues at coordinate 192,792 of NW_028277967.1, forward strand.
ACACAAGTCCATTATTGACGTTCTTGTTAAGTATGCAGAAATGTTCCTGAACATTTATTTTATTTTATTAATTTATTTCAAATGAACGCCCAGAGAGCTTTTACATGTCTGGTACAAAATTAACTGTCCATCACGTGCCCTACGAAATCACCCAACCCTTTGAATACCTAGCGTCAATCCGAACTATTGTCAGAATTCGTTTTTACATAGATCGTGTGCCACTTTTAACAGCTTTTTTAACCATATAAAAATATCTATCATACAGGATTACAACTATTTTAAAATAGTGTATTGAAAGCTTTTGAATAAAACTCCCGTTGATCCCTTTTTCTCTTACATCACTTCACATTACATACATTAATATTGTTAATTTTTCGCTTTAAAATCGCTTTACTGAAATTTTATCAACTACCTTTGGTTTAAAATCTTCTCCTTATATTGCTTTTTCAAATTTTAAATATTACTTGCTATACCTGTTATTCTTTCTTTTTTCTCTGCTGCATTGACTTGTTTTTATACTTTTAAACTACTTCTACTTTTAATTACTTATATTGTATATGAATATAAAATCAATATTGCTGCTCTTACTATGTGTCATTAATATTGAAGGTGTTTTTAAATTAACTTAAATTAATTTTCTTATTTACTGATTCTTTAAAGATTATTCTCATCGTTTCTTTGAATCCCTTAAAATTTGTTTGATTATATTTATGTTTTTCCTTTTTAAAAAAATGTTATTATTCTTTTTATTTTATTTTTACATCTGAGCATGTTTTTCATTTTTTTATTTAATTCTTAACTTTTAATTACTTTTACAAATTTTCTTCATTTTTTTACGTTAATTTTAATTTTTAAACAACTTCTATTTATGTTTTTTTCGTTCTCTTATTGGTACTTTAATTAATAACCTTACATATAATTACTTTATAATATGGAAACTTCACTGGTCCGTTACAGTTAAGTCTAACTTTGTAAAATATAAAACTATGTAACTGTACTGTATGTTTCCTAAATAAAAGAAAATAAAAATATAATAATCAAAATAAATGAAATAAATGAAATAAATAAAATAAATAAAATAAATAAAATAAATAAAATAAATAAAATAAATAAAATAAATAAAATAAATAAAATAAATAAAATAAATAAAATAAATAAAATAAATAAAATAAATAAAATAAATAAAATAAATAAAATAAATAAAATAAATAAAATAAATAATATAAATAAAATAAATAAAATAAATAAAATAAATAAAATAAATAAAATAAATAAAAAAAAAAATTAAAAAAAAAAATAACAAAAAAAAATGAAATAAATGAAATAAATGAAATAAATGAAATAATTGAAATAAATGAAATAAATGAAATAAATGAAATAAATGAAATAAATGAAATAAATGAAATAAATGAAATAAATGAAATAAATGAAATAAATAAAAAAAATGAAATAAATGAAATAAATGAAATAAATGAAATAAATGAAATAAATGAAATAAATGAAATAAATGAAATAAATGAAATAAATGAAATAAATGAAATAATTGAAATAAATGAAATAAATGAAATAAATGAAATAAATGAAATAAATGAAATAAATGAAATAAATGAAATAAATGAAATAAATGAAATAAATGAAATAAATGAAATAAATAAAAAAAATGAAATAAATGAAATAAATGAAATAAATGAAATAAATGAAATAAATGAAATAAATGAAATAAATGAAATAAATGAAATAAATGAAATAAATGAAATAAATGAAATAAATGAAATAAATGAAATAAATGAAATAAATAAAATAAATAAGCTTCCTGGTAATAACCAAGTTTGACTATATGTAAATAAATATTTTTTAAAGTATCGTATTACATTATGTTTTATAGAGTAATGTAAGTATTGATAAAATATTTTATTAAAGTTGGTAGGTACATGATAAATTTTCAAAATTTATAACAGTTTTAGGCAAGAAAATAAATTTAAAAAAATTTTTTTTACTGAAGGCAAGTAAAATGTTTAATGATAAGGAATATTTCTATGTTTTTTTATAAATATTTTTTATTTCCTTTTTTAATTTTAATAACTATTAAAAAAAGAAAATTCCTTAAAATCTTCTACAGAATATTTTGTTTTCTCTTTTTTATGTTACACAAAAATATTATAATTGTCTATTTATTATAAGAGCAAAAATTCATAAACATTTCTTGTATACCCACGAACAGGCCATGCCTTTGTATGATTTTTTGTTTACTTTTTTTACTGTTAATATGTATTTCATTGCTATGTAATAATGCTTTTTTTTTTTCATACTCTGTTTTACCTCAAATGTATATTTAAAAGAAAAGTAAAAAAATAATAAAAAAATAAAAAACAATACAAAAAGTCAGTGATTTTTAAAGCATTAAAATAATTTAAGTCATTTAAATTTTATTGTCGTAAGAATTTTTAATCTAAAACCCCGACAATGAAAAACGAAACCTATCAATTTCTCCACTCTCGTTTCCGAGCGGTGGAAGAAATATTAAACAATCTGTGCATACATATTTAATTTTTTAATTTTTTTTATATGTTATTTTAACTGTAACTCTCCAAAAAAAGAGACTTACTCTTGTGCTTGGAGAGTGACTTACACTTTTGTAGTTGTTTTTTTATAAGAGTTTGTATAATTTTAAATACAAGTACATAAGAAAAAAAGGATATATAAAAAGAAAAAAACAATAATACATTCATAACAATAAAAGTTTAATGTAGCTTTTACACGTGTTCAAAAAATTTCTTTAGATTAACTTTAAATTTATTTGTTGATACATTATTTTTAATAGTTTTTAGTTCATTGGGAAGATAATTATATTTTTTTACACCTTTGAGTTGTGTGGAATTCAGGAATTTTAATTTTATGTTGGTATCTGAGTGTTTCATCTCAAATTCTTTTATTTTTTATTTTTTACAAATTTGTATAATATAATTAATTTTATAAAGAGCGTATACTGTGTATACCTTAAATATTTTATCTAGACTTTCCGTATTAAATGCTGAGGGTTTTTATTTTTTTTAATGTCTGAACTTCAGAATTTTTCGTCTTTTGCTTGTGGTAACACGATGTTACATCACCACGTGCAAAGGATTATTTCACCACAGCATTTTAAGTGTTCAAAATGTGTAGGTACCAAAAACATTGGTTTACAGCCCTATTGTCTTAATTTATGGTGTAATCATTCGGTAATGATGGGAAAATTCAATAACAAAGCGTGAAATTAATATGCGGTACTGATCACTTTCAATGGTAGCGATGTTTTCCCATAAAGAACGGGATTTAATAACATTTTTAAGTGTTGCAAGGTCGAAAAAAAATATGGGGTTAATGAAAATTTTCAGTGTCCAAGCGAAATTGTTTTGTTTTTTTGTTTGTTAATTTAAAAAAAAAATATATAAATACATATTTATTTATTTATTTATTTTTCGTTTTTTTTTTCAAAATACATAAGAGGTAAAACAGCGTATTAAAAAAATACAGCATTATTACATAACAATGAAATACATAATAATAGTAAAAATAGTAAACAAAAAAATCTCACAAAGGCATGGCCTGTTCGTGGGTATACATGAAAATGTTAATTTTTGCTCCTTTAATAAATAATGGACAGTTGTAATATTTTTGTGTAACATAAAAAAGAAAAAATAATATATTCTGTAAAAGATTGTATTTTTTTTGTATTGTAATTAAAAAAGGAAAATGAAAAAATAAATTATTCCTTATTATTAAAGGGCAATAAAATATAACGTAGAAAAAAAGGGTTCATAAATTTAGTTTGAATCATTGACACATTGTTGGTTAACTTTGGTCGATATTGTTGTTTGAAGTAGAAGTCTCAGTTCTTAGCCTGAGTCATAAACACAGTCGATTCATTATTATACAAACACGTTTTACAAAGTGTGGTAACTAAATATATTGCCTTAATTCTAGAAATATTTATATCCATAGTCTTATTTGCTCCGTCGTGCATCTAGTTTGCATCTATTTTTCGGTCTGTAACAATCTCCCTGCCTTTCCTACCTTTCTCCGAACATACACGTAGTTACATAATGCTTATTTAAAAAGTATCTTCTAGAGTAGCAATAAATTGTAGTTACGTACTGGAAGTCACGACTATCGTTGCAAATTTAATAAAAAATCTACAAACCAGTAGTTGTGTCTATATTTGTTTAAAATTATGAAAAATAGATGAACTCTTTCAGACTTAAATAGAAATAGACTGGTCAAATAAAAATTGTTCAAAATTCGTACTTAAATTAAAATTTAAAAAATCAAACATCAAAGTACCAAATAAATGTACAAGATTGCAGTCTACCTTCGCTGTGGCGTCTGGTAGCCAGAATTATTTTGTAAATTTTCCAATCGTCAGACTACACCCGCTCGGAAACGAGTATTGAAAAATTGATATGTTTCGTTTTCCATTGTCGGTTTTTAGATTTAATTTTTTTACGGCAATTAAATTAAAATAACTTACGTTTCTTGAATTTTTGTTTTTTACTAACCTACACTTAAATAATACCTATTTTTTTTTTGCCTACAACTAAGTTTGAGTATTGATTTCAGGTAATTTTTACGCAAATGCAGTTATTTCAATTTTTGTATACCTTCGAATTCTTCACTAAAGACTTTTAATTAATTTTTTTTAACTCTTTGGACATAATTTTTATTGTAAATTGGCGAATTGATTACTTAATGGCATTTTTTTATAAACAACCAAAAAAATAAAAGTTTTTTTTATTTATAATTCAAGTTAAAACATTTTCAATAGAAAATAGAGCTAAAAAAAGCCAAAGATATACCAAAATAGAAATAAATGTATTTGTATATAAATTACTTTAAACAATACTATTACTCAATGGGAAAAGGGTAAAAAGAGGAAGGAGGAAAGTAGGAGAAATTAAAAAAGAGAAACTAGATGATTCTTCAGACGTGCTTTAAACAGAGATACTGTAGTAACATCTTTGTTGGTGGATGGGAGATGATTCCAAAGTCAAGCGGCATGGACACTCTAAAAGTAAGAGAATAAAGAGAAATTGTGGATGGGTATTGAGAGCGCTGAGAATTAGAACGAAGAGGTAAACCATGAACTGATAAGCGTTGAAATTTTTCATGCAGGTATATAGGAGCGTTAGGACTATGAAGTACACTGAACAGAAGTGAGAGGGAGTGATAGTTTCTCCGCTGTCTAATTTTGAGCCATTTCAGTTGCCTACGATAATCAGAAATGTGGTCATATTCCCTAAGACCAAAAATGTACCTTATGCATGTATTCTGAAGTCGTTTAAGTTTGTCGAGTTGCTCATAGCTTAAACCAGTCATGGAAACATCAGCGTAATCTAGAATGGGCAGTAGTGATGCTTGTACGAGAGTGCATTTAGTATTAATGTGTAAGAATTTTTGAAACCTTCATAGTGAGTGTGGGCTGAAAAATATTTTGCGGCTTAATTCATTTAGAAATAATGTTTTCTATTCAATAAAACTTTTATTTTATCAATAGGATGGAAGACATTACCGTTTGGCAATAAGCCCGTCCATGTACAATTTACATTATGGACAAAAAGTAAAAAATACCGTAAAATTTTTCTTATTATTCTTAACAGCTTCATCTCTACTGAAATAATATCCAATTCTATTCATAATTCCAAAACAATAAAACTACATACTGTTGCTTCATGAGTTTCCCAGGGCTATCGTGTTTTTTTTCTGAACTTAGTTAATTATAACGAAATAGGACGTTATCTAAAATGAATCGGATTAATAATTAAGATCATTGATGAATAAATTATTTATTACGCCAAAAAACAATGTGTGTTATTTTTCATCAAGGCAATTTCATCATCATTCACCTTTCCGCACCCAATATATAGGGAACTTCATTTGTAAACCAAAGCGTATTTAGACCATCTTTTTTACAAAGGTAAGGCGATCAGTCCTAAGCTTCAGATTCCAGTTCATTCATTATTCCATGTCCGCTCCGTAGTTGGAGCATATGGTGTCCACAAAGATCCTACAAGCATCTCTGTTAGCTGCCAGCTCTTGTGCATCCTCCTAAGTCAGGTTCACGTCCCGTAGTTCTGATATGAACTGCCGACGAACAGTCAGCAGTGGACGTCCAGGACGTCGAGAACCTGATGCCTTGTAAAGTAGGCAAGCGTGGTTAAGGCTCTTAGGAAGCATGCGCAGCTCATGGTCAATCCAACCGTATCGCTTCCGCTTAGTGACAGTTGTCACCGGAGTTTGCTGCGTCAGTTCTCTTATTACTTCATTCCACACAAAATCAAACCACCGCACATCCACAATTCTTCTGAGACACATATTTTGATATTCAGAAATTTGCTGCTTTGGGCTCTAGTGAGGTGCCACGATTTGCATCCGTAGAGAAGAACAGAACAATATTATGCAGGCGTTATATAGGCGGCATTTGGTTTTCATTGAATAAATATCTGATTTTAAGACAGCCTTCATACTATTAAATGTGGCGCCTGCTATTCCTAGCCGCACTCCCAGTTATTTTTGAAAGCTGCCATTTTCCGTAGCATATACTCCCAGGTATTTAAAACTCTCGACCCTTTCGACGACTTGGTTTGACAGTCAGTAGATTCAGGGCATCAAGGCATGAAATGTTACACAGTACATGGGTTTTTGCAACATTGATTTTTAAACCTTTGCATGCGGAGTACCTATTTAGGCTTTCTACAGTGGCTTGAAGACCCCTGACTGAATCGTCAATTATAACCGCATCATCAGTATACTCTAGGTCGCAGAGTTCTCGGGAGGAGGAGATGGATATCCCTCGATCTAGTGGAATTGACTTCGTTAAGATGAAGTCCATAAAAATTATAAAAAGGAACGGTGCAAGGACGCAACCTTGACAAACTCCGGTCGTAACCTCAAACCAACACGTGACAACATCGTTGATTCTGATACGGCATTCGTTATTTGAGTGAAGGAAGGGCTTTGATAAGTTCGACTCATTTTATAGGCCCCCATATGCTACTAGTATTTTCTAGAATGTAGGTCTGTGCGGCCTATCAAACGCTTTTTTGTAATTTACAAAGCACATAGCCAAGGAACTATTAAGTTCCTTGTTTTCCTGTTCCAGTTCAGGAACATTGAGATGATGCAGTTCTTTTTTTATATTTTTTAAATGGGAGTTGCTATTTTTTTTGCGTTGCTTATTATGTACAAGGCTCATATTAACTGCAAAAGGTATCTTCCTTGTAATTACTCTGACTATAGTGTGAGGATCTGGTGGGATAATCGGATGTGGCCTTGTTTAAGAACTTCTTCGCATTTGCTTTATGAAGAGGAAACCACAAAAAAACATATTCAGGATAAGCCGGACTATTGACCAACATCAACAGACCATCTGTTCCTTTTTGAGAGGGTTCGGCATTTTGTGTCCTATTTTTATTTATTTTAAAAATTACCTTTACAATTTTTATCATGTGTGATAAAACCCCATGCAATAAGTCCTTATGACTTATTACCGTTACGATATCTCTTAGGTCATCATTCAGACTTCTGCATCGCGCCTCTAGCTGCATTCGCTCTCAGCTTAAAATAGGACAACACATCAACAAATGAGGGTTATCGGGTCTCTCATCATCACATGGACAGTTATTGATTTCTAAGAGCTTAAAACGGTGAAGATACCTCATGAAATCTCCATGGCCGGTGAGGATTTGAGTCGGTTCGTAGCCAACTTGCCTCTGGTTCATGCCTCTGGTTTCAGGATAAACCAGAGGCATGAAAGATTGTTGGAAAATATATTTTAGTTACCTGTCCAGTAGTTTCTCTTAAATACCGGTCGTTCCAGAGCTTAAGAGTTCTGGTTCTTATTTTCTTTTTGGTAAAACTTAAAGGACATTCATCAAAATCAGGAGCTGTTCCCTTGACAGTATCTCCAGGGGTCCCCTACGTGAAGTAACAGGGTCTCCTACGTGAAGTAACAGAGACCGCTGACTGTGACTTTATGTCACTGTGACTTTTTGTCACTGTAGGCACCCACAGCGTTGTACCACATAATGCGCAGGTGTAAGTTTCTATGGTCGCTATCCCAGATTTAAACCGAGTTTAACTCCATGCGAGGTTTATAAGTAATACTTTTTGCTATACCATTAATTTTCTACCACTATTCTCAAGCTTAACTTTATACCCGATTTATAAGTAAGGCCCAGGAGATTTTGGGCGAAAGTCATTAGCAGTCATCAAGTAAAAGGCTCTCACCCGGGATTCTGGTTTTGTTTCACACACAGAACTGTATTCGTCGTCTGCTCGAACTCGGACAGATATAAACATCCCTCATTACTCAATGACAACTTTGAAGATAACAATCCACCATTCGTTTCTACCACTCACTACTCACTACTGGTGACAAAATGTTCATTTAGTCATAGATTTCGATGAGGTCGCAGTGATTTGCGCTCTTGAATTACGCAGAAGGAAAATTAACAAAAGAAACACTACTGGGTCTGGGTACATCCCATATATAATGAACAATAATTAAAAGGAAAATTTTACTCCCTGTATTCTGAATTACGTCAATATCATCTCAAGTTTTTAAAACTATTTTCGTATGTCAAAAAACAGTTTTGAAATAATTGAATTGAATCTTGTCCCACAATTTTCTTTTTAAATGAATATCAGAAATTATGCGGAGCATTAGCTTTTATGTTTCGGATAATTACCTTAGACAGCGTCAGCATAGACTGTTTCACATTCCAATATATAGGACCAACCTGCCAATGGTTATGCCTGTTGGAAGGGCTATCTCTATGTTGAACAATATTACTCTGGACATTGATATTTTTCACGTCTCTGAGGGAGTTTTTCGTTTCAAGATTTTTTTACTTTTTAACATATTATTTTCTGGATATTATGCATACTTATGTGTTTTTTTTTACCTAATTATTTCTATATGTATGAATTAAGATATTCCATTTTGTAATGTACAAATATATGAATAAATAAAATTGGAAATCCGAGAATTCCTTTAATTTTTTTGTATACAATGTTGGCTTTTTCTCTATGTCTTCTATTAACAATTCGTTGTAAATATCATCTTCTTGCAGAGAAGCAGCCATCTTAAATCTCGACCGCCTAAATAAAGGTTTTAGCTCTTTAACTTCACAAATATCAACAGATGAAAGGGTTGAAGGAATTAGATGTTCAAATATGGGTAGAATGGTGAATGTTTTACAGTGTGTAAAGTGGCCACTTAAACCAGGAAATGACAGGTCAAAAGCCCTGTAAATGCCTAGACTTATATATTATCTTTTCTTAAATGTTCTTCATCACTGTTGTTATTATATGTTATTCTTAAATATAACTGAAAAATTCACAACACACGTTCGTTCGGTAGGCGTCTGCCGGCAGAGTGACAAAAAGTTCCAAGTGAGCGCACTCCCATAGCAATGTACAGGCCGGGTGACAGTCACGCTTTAACTTTTTGTCACCGTGTTGTCATGACGCCACTGTGAGCGCACTCTCATATATCTCCATAGCACTTGACACTGTGACAAAAAGTCACTCTCATATATCTCCATAGCACTTGACACTGTGACAAAAAGTCACGGTGACTTTTTGTCACAATCAGCGGGGGCTCTATATATAACTAATGTGGCTGTCTATGGGTACAAACCATTGTAAGCGCCGTCGTCGAGAAAATCTAGAAAGTTTATGCTAAGATATGAGCTTCAGGCCACGCGAAGAGCTGGATAACATTGACTATCTCTTTGTTCTTGTAATTAGAGAACGCTTTCAATACTCATTCACCGCTATTATTTGTTACCTGTCCTTTCACAGTAGGAGCTGATTGATAGAGGAATAATCTACTAACTATTATTTATATTTAAATCAAGATTGAAGGAGCTATGCGCTGGTTTGTACATGTAGAGCGAATGGACAGCGAAAGAACGGCTAAGAATATTTACAATGTGAATGTTGATGGATGCAGAAATAGAGGAAGACCGAGAAAGACATGGCATGATCAAATCCAACAAATACTTGAAGATGGACTGTTCAAAAGTCAGAATAATCAGCGTACGCGCATGAGAAGATGTAATGAATGTAGAGGAAGCCAGATCTGTATGCAAATATAGGGTGATGTGGCGTTCTATCCTCTCTGACTACCCTAACGGGAAAACGGCGTGACGGTTTGTTGTTGTTGAAAGGTCAAATATTTTAGTCATTCCTTCAAATCCCTTCCTCGTCTCTTCATTGTGTTGTGTAGATTTTCAGTTTATTTTTATTTCAATTTTTTTATAAAATTATGGAATTATGTATTATAATACCTTTTAATTTTAATGTCCCCTTTTGCGCGATGAGAAATAAATATTTATTCCGTCTGCCAGTCTGTAGCACTAACTATGCGCAACACTATTTCCTCTATCGTTCGTGCTCAAACTGTTATTCTTTTTTTTCATCTATCGATGTATTTTGACTTGCCCCTTCATTTATTTAAAATTATATTAAGACTCATTCTATCCGGCTGCCATACGCTCTCACATGCTTTTTGATGCACACGCTTACACACACCTGAACACTTTCTCTACTTTTATTACGATTATCTCGCAAGATCCTTACACAATAGTTAGAGTAGTTAAAAACTCATCTTTTATAGAAAATATAAGTTTTATAAAAATTCGTTCACCATTCTCCTTATAATAAACCATTAATCTTGTCCTACAAAAAATAGATTATCTGTTAATATTGTTAATACAATGTTTATCAATGGTATGTGCTTGTTTCAAATAATTGCTTTTGTTTTATTTCTTAACATCAATCAGCTCACAGATGCCAACCAAGAGATCGAAATTAATGTTTCAAAAAAGTGCAAAACGATGCTTGGAGTACAAAACCCGAGAGGTTTTGACCTCGTGATCTACTCAGACAAATAAATTGCGAAATTACTCTAATTGTTTTACAATCTCTGGCTCTTTTTAATACTGGGTACCACAACAAGATATTTATTTATTTATTAGTTTATACATACATTGTTACAAAAAATGGCACAAAAACACTCTGGCAAATTCTGCTTGTACTAGGAGTAGGCTAAGTATATGAAGGGTCGGCAAGCCAGAAATATTAGTATGCCTAATGTTGCAATCGGTTCCTATATGGACAAATGCCTGTTCTAAGAAACCGATTTGTTGCGGCAAATATGGTTTTCGAATATATTTCCTATAAATAAAAACAATATTAAAGAAATAGAAAAACAGTTATAGCCCAAAAGAGAAGAAAAAAAAATACAGTTTTCATTAAATGTACAAATACAATTAAATATATAAATATATAGCATACATACTACATACATACATATACATGCACATATACACACATATACATACATAAACATATATATACACACATACATACATACACAATATATATGCAAATGCGAAAATACAATAAATTTTTATGTGATTCAATGAGATAGCATAATACGAGTATTTAGATTACTATCCTCAATAAATTCTCAGATTCCTTACTTCCAATGTCTGTATTATCTATATACGCGCAGATGCCTAGATTTCAATATATTCCTGTATTGAAGTAATGACACTCACTGCTCAAGAGATGTCGTTGCGGTGCCAGTGACGTACTGGTGGATTTTTATAAGCTTGCGCGTGCGCTATACTTACACATACGCATTGTGTACTAACCGTAAATAAGCCCATGGTATGACATCGCACGGCATACGCATTATGAGAATAATCTCCGTCTCTCTCGCGCTCAGACGCGCTTATGAGCGCGACAAAGAAAACTATTGCTTTATTAGTTGCTTATGATATGGTAATACAATAAACATAAGATGTTTCTGTGTTCGTCTGAATTTCGCTGTGATTCTTAATAGTAAAAATATTATAATATGTACTAGTATTAAGTTATGGATAAAAAATATGTAGGTATTTTCATTTAATCAAATCATGATAGGTCGATTATGTAGTGATGTCGCTTTCATAAAACTTACACAAAAACATTTTTGATGTACAAAATACTGATTTTAAAAATGTCGGTGTTAAATATTGTTATATTTAGTGCTTTTAAAAATCTTTTTTGGACTAGAGCGAAAAAAAACAATTACTTAAGAAAATGTCATATATTTAAGATTATTTATTTTTAAACAAGCATGTTTTTTATTTAATATTTTGTGTTCATCATAATAATAATTTAAAAAGTGTTATTAAAATGCACAGTACAAATTATATCGGAAAAAATACACATATACTTTTTCCTTTTTTTAAAAAAAAAATGTTTTTACTATTTTACTTTATTTTTACACCTGAGCATGTTTTTCATTCTTTATTTCAATTCTTAATTTTTAATTACTCTTACAATTTTTTTTCATCTTCAATATTATTTCCATTTGTAAATACACACTATAAACTACAAACTTTAAAATATCTTTTTTTCACTTAAATTTTAATTTTTAAACAACTTTCATTTATGTTTTTCTTTTTCCTTCTCTTTTTTATACTTTCATAATTAACCTTACATATAATTGCTTCTTAATATGGAAACTTCACTGGTCCATTAGAATTAAGTCTTAGTGTGTAAAATATTAAACTTTGTAACTGTACTGTATGTTTCCTAAATAAAAGAAAATAAATAAAAATAAAATAAAATAAATATACCCACTTATTGATAAACAATAAATCTTGTTATTTGTATACTTAAAACAATCTACACATCTTCGCATTCTAGTTCTTGAGTAATTGACTATAAAAAAAATACATAAAAAAAAAAATGATTGCCCCTTGTGGAAGGACTATAATTAGTAAAATGCAACATTTTGAAAAATATAAAATTATGAAACAAAGTATTTTAGTAAATTAATATTACATTTTCTTAACCCATTGTATTTTTTTTTCATAAATAAAACCTTTCAATCCAACACCGAATTTAAAAAAAATATGGCACATTTGGTTAAAATTTAATACAACATTTTTTTAAATCAACACCTGTAGATTTTAAACGCGTTAGTGTGAGTTATCTGAACGCACTAGCTTAAGTTAAATCACCAGTTAGAGTGGATAGAGCCACGTTGCAATAAGTGATCACTCAAACTGCACTCAGCGCTGCCTAACTATACGACGTATTTTTTTAATATAAAACTCTATCCCTACAATATCCATATATTTACCACCACTCCTTTCTCTAAAATTTTCTTTGTCTCTGTTGTAAAATGTTTATATTAACAGCTCCCCAAGGAGTTGAATCCAGTCCTTATCTACAAAAATTTGGACAAACTCAAAACATTTTTGGTCCTACCTAGTCCAAAAAGAAGCTAAGTATTTTCAGACGTTGCCTTGTAAGTAGATGGAAGATGGAAAACTTGAAGGAATACAGATCTTCAAATACAGGCAGAACGGTAAATGTTACACAATGTGTAAAGTGGCCACTTAAACCAGCCAATGACAGGTCATAAGCCATGCAGATGCCTAAATTTCTGTATTGTCTTCTCATAAATGTTCTCCGAATGCGCATTGTACGATGTTACGTCTTACGTTACGAAACGTGGACGCTCAAAAAGGCCACAGATGCGGAACTACAGGAGGATATAAAAAAAATCCCGATGAAAAAAGTCCAAAATGATGACATTCTTCGCCTGATGGAAAAAGATACAATTTTAATAATTAACGTTTTTTTTTGTTTCTTGTAAACAGCGGCCACAGAACAGCGTCTCTGTCTTCTTTGCTATAAGATTCTTGCATCTGTTTACTACATTGCGACCATATTATTAGTCCATATTTTTTTATTTATTTTATTTATTTATTCATTTTATTATTTAACATATTCATTACAGCAATATACAAGTAATTATTTATACAACAAATTAATTCAGTAGTAAAAGTAAGCATACATATTATTTATTTTTGCTGTTGGTTCATCTAAACTGCCTAACTAGGGATAGCTTCCCCGTTCTAAGGCAGTAAATCATGTATTTTATAATGATATTTAAAATTATTTACAGTTTAATCATAATGTGTGCTTTTTCAGTTTTAAAGGTAAACAATGAATATCCAGAGAAAACATAAATAATACCAAAATCTCTATATCCTAAGTCCCAAGTCATTACTAGTAAAACAAGCAACCAGCTTACGTCCTTCTACATCGGACAACAAATTCTCTGACTCTTTCCGACCAATATGGATTAAGAATGCAGTCAACACCTTCCTCAGCCTGGCAATCCCACCACATTTCCACGAAACTGGGATAAGGTTATATGCCCTCGGGCCTACATAATATTGCTGCCTTTGCGCTAAAAAAATATTGACTCCTCTCTGTAGAATCAGATCCTTATTGTACAAAGTGTGGAAGTATAAAAGCATTGTATAGCACTAATTTTGTTCTTTTGTCAAAGACATCTGTTTTTCTCATTATTCCAATAATTGGACCTAGTTTGTTTATAACTGCTTTGATATGTTTTGTCCATGCTAATTTTTCATCCACTTTCCGAACCCAAGTACTTTACATCTTCTAGTTGTTTAATTTGCTCATCTTTAATTATTAAATTTCTAAAACCGATGGGAAAATTTCTTCTTGAAGATTGAAAAAATACACATTTAAATAAGTAAGAGTGATATTTAACTCGCGTTACATTTAAATCATAGCCACACAAGTGTCGTTAAAATATAGCGCACCGCGTACTTTGGTCAAAGATCAGAGGTAATTATTTGAGGGATCATCCTGTTTAATGGTGTTCTTTGGTTTGTATTTCCACTAACTACATTGGACAATATAATGGCATATCCAAGCAAAAAACCCAATCAAAAACCTCGAATCGTTTCATCGTAAACGACGACTCTTCCGCGGTATAATTACGCAAAGCTGAGATTCTTTTTACAGGCATTAACTTTTGATAAGTTAATTTGATCGTAAATGACTTCATCATTTCCCTATCCATACCCAGTGGTGCATAGGGGACTGCACAATCAATCTTTCTTCAAGCGGTGCCGTATGAGAGTGTTCACTCAAGCGAACTTCCGCCGTCAAAGATCCGGGAATTATGTTTGAAGATAAACTGAAATTTCATACTCACATAGGCGCTCGCAAAGTGTCGATTTGTTCTTAAAACACTTGGGGTGTTCTTGAATACTCATGTTCTTAGGCTTCTTGATAACTTATCGGTGCGTAGCAGACTCGAGCGTGGATCTCTGATCTGGGGGCACCCACGAGTTGAAATACTCTGTCATGATGAAGATGGTTTGGAAGAAATTTCTGAGGTATCCTTTTATTTTTTTGAAATTTATTTATAAACCCTTACGGATTTCATTAAAAAAATAAACACATACATTAACCCTTACGGATTATTCCATTAATTAAAAAAAAAAAATGTATAATGTTTTATTCATACTTTTAATAATAATATTTTTTACATCTTTTGAAAAGTTTGTCATCTCTGTTGAAATATTTTAATAAATAGATGAAGAACATTTTAAAGAAGGTGATATAGAAGTCTAGGCATCTACAGGGCTTATGACCTGTCATTGGCTGGTTTAAGTGGCCACTTTACACACTGTGCAACATTCATCATTCTGCCCATATTTGAACATCTTTATTCCTTCAATTCTTTCATCTATTGATGTTTGTGAAGTTAAAGGGCTGAAACCTTCTATATTACTTTCGTAAACATTACCATTTAAACGCTCCCAGGGAGTTGAATCCAGTCCTTGTCTACAAAAATTTGGATAAACTCAAAATATTGTTGAAAATTTATTTATAAACCCTTACGGATTATAACATTTATTTTACAAAAATAATGTAAAGATTTTTATTCATACTCTGTTGTTGATAATAATATTTTTTTATATATTGAAATTTGTCTATGTTTTTTGTGTAGTTTCGTCTGGTAGTTTATTGTATAATTTCAGTCCCCGGTTCATTAGTCTCGACTGTTCTTGTCTTGTTTTATAAGATTGTTTGTGATATTTTTCTCATATTCTCGTATTGTGATCATGTTTACTACATTTTTTTAAAAGTTTTAGTTCTTCGTCTACAATTACATCAGTGGCTAATTTATGGATAAATAAAAAAAAATATAAAATAATTTATTTTTTCAAATACAGAATTCTTTTTGCAAATGTCAAACTCTGCGCTATTTACCGACAAAGGTGTATTTTGTGTAAGAATCCGTTTTTGAAAAATGTATCAAATATCGGTTAATATTATTTAAACATTACTCAAAATCCATTAAAAATCAGTTTATTTCTAGAAGTTAAGAAATTGTAAGGAAATTATTCAATTTAGCATCCATAAAAAATATATTTTTTTAAACGTTTAAATTTTTTACAAACTTTTTTAATATGCAAAAAGAACAACATCTTCCGAATTTTTCAATATTTGCATTTCAGTCAAATACAACCCTGGAAAATCGATGAATACACATATATGCTTCTAATACTCAATATATTGAAGATGTTATTATTTGTAAACCTTGAGTACGTAAATTAGAACATTTTGCAAAAAACCGCACGTAAATCTGTCAAGCCATTTTCGAGTTTTTGCGAGACACAACACGGCGATTCATTTATATATACATACATATATATATACAGATAGAATATAGAAGATTTACAGTAATGCCTAGTAGGAGGAGACCCGTGCTAAGACAGACTAACATTTACGTTTATTGATATATTTCCATATACCTACATACACACTAGAGTGGCCGATGATATATGAAGTTTTTTTTTTTTAGACATCAAAGGGAAAGGGGTCTAAAAAGTTGCATTTTGGATTACATTTAACGTAAAAATTATTTGAATAAATATTCCATACTACTTTTGGCCCTCAACTAAGGCTTGAAGTTTATCACTGTCTGAACATTTTCTCAATTATCTAAATTGATAAAAAAAAATTCTAGTAAAGATATAACTTAATCACATTAAAAATTCGAACACATTTTAAAACTACGGAAATGGAAAAGGTTTACACTCCGCGGAACTGATTCCGTTGAGCGCCTGGCTAATATTGACGAAAACAACGGCCCATTAAAACAATTCTCTCTTTTTATTACAGAACAAAGTGCAACTCACGCCCTGAGATGCTTATTGAATAAAGATTGACGCACATTATAACATTTAATTGGACTGATTTTCTTACTTAAATACTATAACCTAGAATATGTACATATACTTCTTATTTTCGCCAACTGAACGATTTGTGGCGGTAGGAAGAAATTGTTATAAGGCAAAATGCCCACCCTTATATGTAATTGTATTTATTTATTCTATTATTTTATACTTTTACAGCTTTGAATTATTTTTTATACAAAATAATGTTCCCCTACTGAAGTGTCCCATGCCGAGGGAAACATTTGACAATAAGTATAATGAAATATGCCTTCAATAAGTTATTAAACATAGGAAGAAATTAAATACGTAATTGATGTAACTAACCTAATTTTCATCATAAAAATAATAAGCAATTTAAACTAAAATAATTATAAAAAACATTTTAAATTGATATAGACTTGTAGACAATATTTCATAATCAGGAAATAAATTTTTACCTATTTTGCTTAATCCACTCAATCCGTGCGCAACCCACCTCTACTATCCATTTCCTAGTGGCAATTTTATATTGTGAGTACTTACTTATGTTCTTATGGACACTGGAAGTAGATTGTACATTTTAACCGAGTAGTAGGGCAATCCTCTTTGACTGAAAGTTGTATTAATTTGTGTATTAAATGTTAAATAAATATATATTTTTGTTATATTGTTTTTGCAGCATCAGGGTGGAGTATCTAGAAATTCTTGTATTTGTATCATGAATTATGGAAGGTAGAGAATAATGTTTGTGTGCGTACAGTAACAGAGCTTTTACGTAAAGTTGTTTTACAAATGTAACATTGAGATTTACGAATATACCGAGGGAGCTAGTTCTTATTGGGACTCTTAAGATAATTTTTATTAAAGCTTTTTGTGCAATGATTATTTGTTGGATTTATGTGTCATTTGCACATCCAATTATTTCAAAACTGATTAACTTCTTATGTTATATATTTTCACAAGTTTTTTTAGGCTAATTATATTTCTTATAGTTTAAAAAAAAAATTGATATTGTTATTTGATATAAAATATGCATGTTAATAAAGTGTTGAATAAATAAGTAAATAAACAATAAAATATAACAATAAAATAAACAATCCGTTTTCGATCTCTGTTGCAATATCATCATTATTATTTCCCTTTCCGTACCTAATGGTGCATAGAGAATTGCATTGATACACCTATTGTAGTGTATTATGATTATTTTTGTAACATGAAGGTAAGATGGTCGGTCTTACGCTTCAGGTACCAGTCCAGGGACTTTGAAATATTCTAGAATAAAAACATCCTTTTCAATAAATATTTATTTATTTTACACTTTACATACAGTTACAATTTATATACAAGGGCAGGCATATTGCCTTAAGGCAACTTTTTCCTACCTACCCATACTGTTCATTTTGAGAACATTACAAGTACATGGACATATTTTAACAGAATCTTGTAATTTTATATAATTTTTTTTTTAATTAACTAAAAAAAATATACTTTACTATAAAGAGAGAAGGGGAGAGGTGATAGGATGGAAAGAAGAAGGAGAAAGGAATAACAACATATAGATTGTGACATTACAATGTTGATTTAAATGTAAATGTTTCTAATATTAGTGGGTAGATTATTGCATAATCGAGCAGCTACTACTGTAAAAGAGGAGTATTTCATATCAATCATGTCAGAAATTAAGCCCGAGACCTCTTGCATGGTAGGCAAACGCGTTGACCATTACACCACGAGGCCGACAATATAATAGTGAGTTATTTACAGCTTACTCTCAAAATTAAAATACTTGAGTAAATCATAAGAACGCTAATGATTCTTTTTAAAAAATTCTTGTCCTTGAATTACCAAAGGATTAAAAAAATATTAAGTATTTTTCACTTGATGATCATTCATACTGTATTTTTCGTATATATTTAATGCAGAGATAAATTATAAATTTAATAACATCTCCCACTGTTATCATTATAGGCTAATAAAATATAAAAAAAATATGATTATCATTACTTCATTACTTTACTTAGCAAGTAAGTGGCTTCTGATATCATTATGTTCCATAGTTGGAATTAAATTAGCTTGCTTTTACGATTTGCCTGTATCTTAACTCTTCTGAAACCTGAATTGAATCACAAATTTATTGAAAAAAGAGAATTATTTGTTTTTTTTTTCTCTTTTTTGTGTATAAGTTTTTGTTATATAGTATATTATTAACCCTTCACTGCATGATTTTCTGTAAATGAAATAAAAAATAGTTTTTGTCTACATTTTAATACACAGAATATGGGAAAAATAATAATAAAAATAAAAAATAAAAAATTGTATGCTTTATTACGAAAAATTCAAATGTAACATATATATTTTTTTATTATTTTTTTATTTTTATTTATTTTATTTAGTTCTATGATTCACATAGTCTTATATATATTTACAATACAATATTTACATCTATACTTATTCTAACATTATTTATCACTATTATACACTTAATATCCTAATTTATAATATTCACTGTTTCATATGTACATTTTCATTAATTATATTCACTATTTAAACTATATTACCTAATATTTTTCACATATATGCTTTTTACATTTAATTTTAAATATATTTACATTTATTTCATTTTTTATGCTTTCTGGCATTTCCTCAAATAGTTGTATTCCCTTGTACATGCGGCAGTTCTGGGACATTGCTTTTGATTTATTTTCCAGTCTTATATTTTTAGATCCACTTGTTGCATAGTTTCTATGAAAGAACTCATTATTTTTTAGTTTATTTTGAAAATATCTCGGAACTATTCCTTTAATAATTTTGTTTATTTCATTGGCAACATTGAATTTAATTCTTTGATCAATTGTCATGATATCTAGAAGTTGAATCATTTTCTTAACTTTTGTTCACTTGTACGTAAATGAGTGATTTAGTTGATAAATCACCTCTAAATATTTTGATTATTTCAATCAAAATCATTTTCAAAATCAAAAGTAAAATTTGAAATACATAAGAACAAAAAAACTTTATCAAAAGAAAAAAAAAACTTAAAAAAAAAAAAAAAAATATGTTAATGTTTTTTTTTGGATTTAAAAAAAAAAGAGATGAGAATCAACAATAAAAGAAATAAAAGACAATAAATTTAAGTGATTCAACAATGTTTGAGTATGTCCAAATGCTTGCAGACTGGCTGAATTTCCTCCCTAGGGAGTTATTCATATTTAAATTTATTTCAACAGAGAGGGAAAACATTGTTGATAAGGGAATATGGAAGTCTAGGCATTTATAGGTCTTATGACCTGTCATTGGCTCGTTTAAGTGTCAATGACAGGTCATGAGCCCTGTAAATGCCAAGACTTCCATATTCCCTTATCAACAATGTTTTCCCTCTCTGTTGAAATAAATTTAATTTTAAGTGAATTAAAAAAAATAAATTTAAAAATATTAATATACTTCGGTTAGAAAAGTTATATATTATATTTAAAATCAATTCCGAAAGTAATTAAATGTATTTATTTAAAATAAAACACTTTGTGATTTTTACCACATTAGAGTTTAATATAATAACACTAGTTTTAGGTATTCTGAATTACCCATCATCAGGTGTAAATATAAAAACAAGTGTCCGTTTGAACAAACATACGGCCTCAAAGGGTTAAATTGCTAACTTCAAATTATTTCTAAGTAGATGGTTAGTGAAATTATTTGGAAATACAAGGTGATAAGGGGATAATTGTTAATTGTTATAAAACCTCTGTATTAAAAATTGTGGGATTATTTTGCAATGAAAGTTATTAAATCCAAATTTAAAATTCCTTTATTTAAGGGATTATCCTGAAATAGAAAGAAGAATTGAACGTACCTACTTATGCAGAGAGCAGCCAGCAGCCAGCCATAGATAAGTGAAACTGAGATAGCAGCACTTTTCTGAAAAGAGTAAATAATCAAATCTACCCAACCATTGGAATGTTATTTACATTGACAAATCATTATTTACTTTTTGCAAATTGAGAAATGCCGTTTTTGAGATCAACGCTATTTTCAAATGGTGATGATTACAGTTTTTTTTTTGTATAAAAGTGGCCTGGCTGTTTTTGGCGGAAAAAAGATTTGATCTTACTGCGCCCGATAACTAAAATATATCATTTTTAGAAATTATGGCCTGTTTTCTGCATAACTAGGTACGTTTAATTTGTGTATCTGGGAAGTATATTTACTAGGGAGGAATATATTGAAAAGATTTTGAAAGGAGGGAACAGGGTGAATGGTGCACCAAAATCGACCTTAGTAAATATGTGTTCGTCGCGGGAGGTGAAGTTAGCCAAATGGAAGAATTGAAGATATATGGATGTTCAAATACAGGCAAAATGGTGAATGTTACACAGTGCGTAAAGTGCCCACTTTAACCAGCCAATGACAAAGGATTCGTGCTCAGCCACCGTTTGGGCTGGGCGTGATATATAATTCTTCTTTAACTCTTGTGTGGCTGTGATGTCACACTAGTCGACATAGGACACAAGACTTAATATATCTCTCTTATTTTTTAAAATTATGAATTTGTATTTTTGTAATCTTCAAATGGACATTTTCACACCCGATTTGTAAAGTAAAATTTGTATAACTATGCTAAATGTTGATAGAAAAAATATTTATCCTTGCTTTGCGAAGAATTAATGTCCGCTAATTAATAAAAATATCTATACAGATGCTTTATACAAGAGAGCACGAATATAAAAGTCATAACAAGGAAGACAGAGATGCTGTTCTGCGGCGGGTGTCGTTTAAAACAGATTTAGTCTTCAGTCGGTTGATGGCAATGATGGAGGACGCACGCGCGTAGCATGAGCGTATTTGTGATGTTTAATTTAATTTGATATAAGAGAGCCAAATTATATGTTTACTCGCATCCATTATGGAAAAGGAATTATAAAACAGTATGTCTCTATGTTTTTAATTTTTTTCAAATGTCTGAACTTTAGAATATTCCGTATTTTACTAGCGGTGACACGATGTTACATCACCGCGCGCAAAGGGATTATTTACCACAGTCTTTTAAGAGTTAACCATAGCTCATAATCTTATAATAAATTTGAAAAAAAGTTTTTATCTGTGAGAAAACAATGAGTTAAGCTAGGGTTTCCTAGAACAGCGGTGCCCGCATCTTAACGGCCGTAGTGAACGATGATGCGGTGGACAGCCGTCGTAACGTCGACTAGAGAGTGGTTTCCTAGGGAAACGGTGTTAAATGGTGTTGATAACACCGTTTTCCTAGGAAACCACACTCTAGTCACCGTTACAACGGCTGTCCACCGCATCACCGTTCACTACGGCCGTTAAAATACGGGCACCGCTGTCCTAGGAAACCCTAGCTTTAGTGTTTAAAAATCGTTAGTGTGTAGTAGTTTAGTTGTGTTATAGACAAACAGTGGAAAAATGAAGTCTATTTATTTAATAGCATTGTTTTATACTTTATTCTTACCAAAATATGTTACAAATAGTTGATAATGGAAACTTTCAAACAAAAGTGCGCCTGTAACCTTAAAATCATTAAATTTTATGTGAATTCATCAAAGCCGTTTGAGAATGCATCAGTTTTTGATGCGAAAGTACCTAAATTTTGCTTCTTGGAACACTACACCTATAATCAATAAATTATAACAGTGCTACTATAAGTGAACTGACATTTATTTATAAATACCTAATATTTCTTCTACCCGTTCTGGGTCGCCATTCCAGGACTTTTTTGGTCCATCTAGAGTCTGTGGATCTGGCTATATGACCAGCCCAGCTCCATTTCTGGTTGGCAGCCCTATGGAACACATCGGTGTACTTTGTTCTCGCTCTAATCCATGAATTGGTTTTTTTTTCTCTCGATGAAATACCCAGCATTCTCCTTTCCATGTCTCTCTGTGTCACTGATAATTTGTGTAAATTTTTTTCATGAACACAAAAGTTTCACAGCCATATGTCAGTACGGCAGGCCTCAGACAAGGTGGTCTGATGTCATAAAACGAGTTGCAGGAAGTAGTTGGATGCGGTTGGCTCAGGATAGGGATATATGGAGACTAAAGGGGGAGGCCTATGTTCACCATTGGACAAGAGACGGCTGATGATGATGATGATGATGACATAATATTTTAAATATCCACCTTCAAATAACATACAAAATGATCAATCAAACCGCTTATACACGCTTTTGTGTAATATTCATGTAAAAAAGTTTATTGAACAGGAATATTGCGTCTCATGAAACGAAATATTACGAACCAAAATGGACACCAAGTCGTTGGAACAATAGGCATAATCCCTCAGTAACTACACACGTGAGCTTCCAGAAATTATCAAGCAGCCAGTGGGCCACATGGCGACGGTATCTACCTACTGTCTACAAAAGCTTCTCTTCGGATATCTATCTCCCTTTGTTCACCATGGAGTTGAAACAGTGCTTTATTTATTTAGTTTTTTATTGCTTACTTCTTGGCATGAACACTTGACAATTTTTTTACTATGCTCTATGTTTACGTTTATTTTTTGTAAATTTATTGATATCTTTTTAACTTTGCTAGAATTCCACTTGTCCATGCGCTTTGTAGCTGCACGATGATTGGTTATCTAGCTTTCATATATCAACTATAAAATATCTAAATTTTGTAAATAGGGTCTAGAATTCCAATCATCTATGCGCTTAGTAGCTGCAAGATGTGTTGTAATTTTACTCGTTTTTATTAGTCACATTATTTTTAAATATCATTAATACATTAAATTTATTTGTCAATTTTTAAAATGTGTAAATGGGGGCTAGATTTCTAACTGTTAATAAGCTGCATAGTTGCAAGACGTCCTGTAATCTAGCTGCTATCTGTTACAATTTTTAATTGATCTTAATTGAAAACAAGGGACTAGAATAAACATATTACAACAGAGATAAAGAACATATAAGAGAAGGTAATATAGAAGTCTACGCATCTACAGGGCTTATGACCTGTCAATGGCTGGTCTTAGTGGCCACTTTACTTTATTCTGCCTATGTTTGATCATCTATATTCCTTCAATTCTTTCATCTGTTGATGTTTGTTTAGTTACCTTCTCTTAAATGTTCTTCATCTCTATTGTAATATGTTAATATGAAAGCTTTCCAGGGGGTCGAATCCAGTTCTGAATTGTTGAGGAACTAGAATCCCAACCGTCCATGCGCTTTGTAGCTGCAAGACGTGCTGGGATATTAATTTATTGTACAGCGTTTTTGAGGTGATTTTCACAAAAATGGCGCTATATGTGTTCTTTAAACCCTGTCACATCCGAAAACATAATGATCAGTATGATCAAAATGACATATTGGCACGTAAAAATATATTTTTTAGAACGAATAAAATTTAAAAAAATAAAATATCAAAAAAAGCAAATAGTTGCTTACTTCTGCAACGGTGAAACGAGGAGGAAGAAGGGGGTGTCTGACACTGCGCCGCGCTCCCCTGCAGAAGTAAGCAACCATTTGTTTTTCCAAATAGTTTATTTTTAAATTTTTAATTTAATTTAAAAAAATTCTTTGTTCTAAATATTTTTAAAAATATGCTAATACTGATCATACTGATCATCGTGGTTTCCGATGTGACAGGGTTTAAAGAACACCCTGTATATAATGACAGGCCATAAGGCGTGTGCATGCCTAGACTTCCATATTCCCTTCTCAAAAGTGTTTTTTGTAATTGGTTAATATTCCGTATTTATTCCATTAAAAAAGATCTGAAAATCTATAATTAATTAAAGTTTCGCTTCCATTTCATTATATTCATGCGATTAGTAAAATCATGAAACCTTTGTAATTAATTTTACATTTTTCTTCCGTCAATTAGCACTAACAGCCTTGATGGGCAAGCACGTTATGCCGCATGACTGTTTTTGTATGAAAATCAACCAAAAGTGATAGTGTTTATAAGCATTCTTACCTACAAAATCACACGTACAATAATGAATGTTGAGACCCACTATATATTTATGTATAATTTTTATTTTCTTTTTTTTTTCTTTTTACTACTTTTTTACTTTAATGTATGGAAAAAAGATTGTTTAAAACAAAAGGTATTAAATTAAAAATCGCTGCTCTAGTTCTTGTATGACCAATAGACAATTTTAGCAAAATTGAGTTATGAACGCCAATATGTTCATTATCTTAATACGCGTCCATTAAGCTAAAGAATTATAATTTTTTTCGTTATAAAATAGTATTTTCATCATTTTTTTAGTGCCGATCTCCACTTACTGATTTAAAATATTTGACTTTAAAAGTAAAATACCAAAATTATGACCTTTAAGAATACGTGTCTCAGAAGAATCTTGGGTGTGCGGCGTTTTGACTTTGTGAGGAATGAGGTAAAAAGAGAACGGACGCAGCAAACTCCGGTCACAACTGTCGTCAAGCGGTGGTGATACGGTTGGCTAGGCCATATACTGCGGATGCCTCCTGAGACCCTTAACCACACTTACCTACTTTACTAGACATCAGGTTCTCGAAGTCCTGGACGTCCACTGCTGACAGTTCGCCGGCAGTTTATGACAGAACTTCGGGACGAGAACCTGACTTGGCAGGACGAAAAAGAGTTAGCGGCCGACAGAGATGCATGGAGGCTCTTTGTGGATACCATATGCTTTTCATAATTTTTTGTCAATTTTTTTAAAGTTCGAGATAAGCAATTAGCAAAAAAATAGCTTATTTGCTTTCCTTTCATACTGTTAATTTTATTTGCTATTTATATATTTTGATATTTTTATGTGTTTTCATTATGCATGTTTGTATTATTTAATATATCAAAATCGAGCTGTGGTCCTGTGGCTAGTGTCTCGGACTCACGGACCAAAGGTCCGTGGTTCGAATCCCATTCTACCCCAACTTGATTCCATTTTCTAATAGTGAGTTATTTACAACTCGTTGAAAATGGCCCTCAAAATTAAATATTTGGGTAAATCATAAGAACGCAAATATTTCTTTTTTTTTATTATAAAAAAATATATAAAATTGAGTGCGCATTGTTATTTGGCATATTATTTATTACTTCTATTTCTTACTATAGTATAGAGCGAGTTTTAAGAGACCATATCTCAATAATGTTTATATGTATTACCTATTTTATATTTTTTTGTTGATTTCAATGATACTTTTATTTTGTACATTTGATAATGTATGAATCTTAATTCGTATAATTTTTATTTTAATATTTATATCTGATTATCTTTTTTACATTGTATTCTTTGGAATTTTATTATTTGGTACTCATACTTTGTTTTTCTGGTTTGTTATTCTATTGCATCACATGTCATTATAATTTTACTCTGTATTTTTTATTGTTAATTATTATGGCTTGACACGGGCACTGCCTAAAAAGCCTTAATATATTCTTATACATGTAAAAACATACAGTTTTTGACATTCAGGAATGATATAGGAATTTTTTTCTGGCTAAAATACATTGAAACAAATTATCGGCTCAACCAAGATATATATAAGTAAAAGTATGAAAGGAAAGCAGTTTTGTCAATTTTTGTCAATTGCTAATCTCGAACTTTAAAAAAATTGACAACCTACCAGACAATTATTTCAATAAAAAAGATGCCGAAAAAAATATTTGGAAAAGCGATTTAATGGTTTAAACCAGAATACGTTTTAAAAACCAATACTTTTAATGAGTTTTCATTAATTTATTTTTACTTTTGTTAGGATTTTCTGTGAGATTTGTGCAAGTTAAGTTTTTGGTTACTTTACACGTTTTTTCACAAATATCTCTGAAACTCTAAAGCCTAGCGAAAAAGATTGTGGCCTAAAATTAAAATATTTAAAATTATCTACAAAAATATTTAAATGTTTTTTTTTTATACAAGCAAAATTTTTGGAGATTTATTTAGGGAAAATGAGTAACCTGAAGAAATTAAAAAAATAGAAAGCAACGATGTATTTCATAGTCGGCTTTGCGGGAACAAAAATACAATTGTGTATGTTAATTATTTGTTAAAATGAATAAAACATTAAAAAATAAATTTAAACAAAAGTTATTTGAAAAATTATGTTCTTGAGAAATTTTGATAAAAAGATTACTCTTTACGTGCATTTTTGTGTTACTCTTAAAATTACTACCTAAATGTATCTGGAAAAAATAATAATTTGTAACTGTAAATTAATTTTGACGAAATATCATAAAAGACATAAACGGACCATGAATTTCACGCCTGTCATAAAACGCATAACGCAGTTCATTAATGACTTTCAAACTGTGAAAACTTAATGTGATTCCTATACAAATGTCACAAATATGTCTTAAAGCTTTATGTTTTTAAATAGCGTTGTCAAGTGAGGATTACCCAAAGCAATCTCAAGTAACCATCAAGAGATTATGGCTGCAAGGTTAGATTGAAATGTACAGATAAATACATTAATCAGTCCGCCATATTGTACAGCTGTCTCAGCACACGAGATAATGTTGAATGAATATGTCAAGTCGAAGACGAAAACGAATAAGAGTGTCCAACGAAAATTGGTTTTTGTGTTTGTGTTGCCAGTCACGCAAATATTTTTTCCGTTTAAATTTGTTGCAACAGAGAGGGAAAACATTTTTGAGAAGAACATATGAAAGTCTAGGCATTTACAGGGCTTATGATCACATACTCAAAACATTGTTTAATGAACTAACTGGTAAAAGAAGTACAAAAATTAAAAAGTTGTTTTCAGGCGTTGCCTAGTAGGAGAATTGGTTCAACCGGATGAACCTCACCTACATGATAAAAATTTCAGCTCTTTTACTTCACAAAAGTCAACAGATGAAAGAGTTGAGGAAATGTGAATGTTCAAGAATAGGCAAAATGGTGAATGTTACACAGTTTGGAAAGTGGCCACTAAAACCAGGCCAATGATAGATTATAAGCCCTGTTAATGCCTAGAATTATATATTCTTCTCTCAAAAATGTTTTCCTTCTCTGTTGCAACAAATTTAAATATGAATTACTCCCTAGGGAGGAAATCCAGCTAGTCTGCAAGCATTTGGACATACTCAAAAAAAATAATTGATAGTTTTTATTCAGAAAAACAATCGTTTTGTGTGTCCTTTAGTGAGGATGATGAATGAAAATTTTCAATTTGTTGCAACAGAGAGGGAAAACCTTTTTGAAAAGAGAATATGGAAGACTATTATATTTTCTCTTCTCAAAAATGTTTTGCCTCTCTGTTGCAACAAATTGAGATGATAATAACTCCCTAAGGAGGAAATCTAGCCAGTCTGCTAACATTTGGACATACTCAAAACATTGTGAGGACTATTACCGCGTTTTTTTTTCAAGTAAAATCACTAAAATGTTTTTCTCAACGCGGGCTGATGCAGCAAACTTCCATCGCCATCACCAAAGTACTTTTGAAACGACCCAGATTTTTACCAGACACGGCTGACAACTATGAGAAGTTACCTATATAGGTTGAAATTAAGGAATGATGACCATTGTCTATGCAACGATACTTCTTCACAGAGCATCGAACATCTGTTATTTCAGTGCCAAATTTTCAGTTTACAGCGCCATAATCTTGAAGCAGAATGCAAAAAAGATGGAATATCCTTAACAGATATTCACATTTTCGTGAAAAGTAGTTATCACGCGCCATTCTTTTTGGACTTTGCAACAATGGTGATTGGACTCATAAAGGTAATAAACCAAAATCAGTGATGCATAGTAAAAAAAAACACTAATTTTCATATTATACAATTAAACTACTAGGAGGTTTTTTTCGTGAAAAATTATCATCATCATTCCCCTTCCACACCAAATGATTCATAAGGCACTAAATTGATTCACCAATCGCCGCGTATCTTAATCGTTTTTGTTCCGTAAACGAAAGATGTTTAATCTTACGCTTCAAGTACCAGTCCAGGTACTATGAAATATTCTTAAATAAAAATACCTTCTTAAATAAACATTTGATGTCAGCCATGTCGGGAATCGATTCCGAGACCTCTCGCATAGTATGTTAACATGCTGATAATTACACCACAGGGCGAACATAATGTAAAATCACTCAAATCAATTTTGTATGTGGACCGGTTTCGGAACTGTTCCTTCAGTTTATTTAAAAGCCTTGACAAAGAAACAGTCGGGTTCTGAAACCGGTAGCCATAATTGATTCATTTAAGTAGTTTATGTTAGTAAAATATTTGACAAGGAAAATTACAAAGTTGATGCCAATAATAATTATTCTTCTTCTTCTTCTAGAGTCTTCCTGAGTCTCCCCGACGTTGGTGATCACAACAGCAAAAGCATATGTATCTATTCTGCGCTACTTTTATATTTCGCAGCCAGGACGACAGCTTATTGATTTACTCGCCGTAGTGATTCCTGGGAAAAGATGACCAGAGCGACTTCCCGTTGCCTTCTCTGGTGGATTTTTCTGTCAGGGTTACCTTCCCTTAGCTGGTTGGTTTTGGTTTTGAGTTGCCAAAAAACTCGCTTTTCATCCTCTCGTTATCTGCTGCTGATCACAACGCTATGAGTGTGATCCCATTGCCCAGGGCTCGCGACGTGGACGCTAACGAGTTGGACTAGTCAGTAGTGTTGCTGATGAAATGCAACTGGGCTTATAATAAAAATATTTATAATACAAATATTTAAAAATTATTTTTGAATGCAACTTTTTTCCGATTAGCGGGCTTATTGTTAAAAGTAATATCTTCTACGCAACATACAAGTCATGTTATGTCACGTCTGGTTAGTGTAGTTATCATTTGCTTTTTTAGGTTGATTATTAATTTGTCTCCTGGGTAAATTTTAAAGTGGTAAGGTAAATCATTATGGTGTTTAAGTCCATTGTACAGTTTTTTTTACTTTTCTACGTTTGTCTTTTTTTTCTGGAATAATATTTGTGTAAGTCAGAATTTTTGGTTAATGTTATGTCGTCTTCTTTTATGATTCCCCGGCAATTTTTATGTACAATTTTTATCTTCTCAATTTTCGTCTATAGTATTTTATGTCAAACTGGTGCCTTTACATTATGTAAATATTCATCTAATCTTTTTTCGAAATGCAACTGTTTTTTAAAAAAAATTCAATCTATTTCTAGTAGTAATCCTTCGGAAAAATCTCATCTAAATCTATTAATTTAATAATTCTTGAAAAACGCACCAAAATATATTTCGAGTTAGCGAAATGATTAGGAAAAAATCTATTAATATTTCTAGTAAGGGAAATTATTCCGGAAAAACTCACATATATTTTGAGTTAGTTAAATGATTTTCAAGTTAAATGAGTTTTTTTAAAGCCAAAGAAAAAATCTGTAAACATTTCTGTGGCTAGAATCTATAAGGGTCAATTCAAGGCCGTAAATCTTTATAATACAGGAGAGAGAGGAGAGAGAAAAAATATTCATGAATATAATTAAATAATTAACACATGTTTTATTTTACTACACAATCTACTTTTATAATCCTTTTACTGTTAAAATTGATTAAGCCAGCTTATTTTGTGGCGTTATCATGAACTGTTTGACGTCTTTGATAACAAATGTTAAAAATATTACAACACATTATGTATGTGAGTACAGAATAATAAAGTATACCAGTTTTTTAATTGACATCGACTCTACAAAATGATTGTAAGAAAAATATAAAAACTGTCAATGTCCCTTCCAGATCCAGGCCACAGAATTATTGTAAGTGAAATAATTCGGAAAAAACTTGACCGTAAAATTATTGCGCTTTTCAAATGCAGTCGTTCCTGTCGACGATCGCAAACACATTCGTTTGTTATGCTAGATCTTCAGCTTCGGCGCCAATGAGAAGCCTTTAAAATGTTACAAAGACAAATGCATCGTAATATTCGACCAATATCTAGAAATAAAAGATTTTAAATTTGAACGCATGTACATTCAAAGATGAATAAGACCCATACTCTCAAAAATTTATTACCGCCGAACGGTAAGGTCCCTATCAAAGAGTTTTTTTAAAGTATTTTTTTGTTTTGTTTAAATCTTTAAAAAACCAAGTTAATAAAATATATATTTGAACCAATAAAGTGTAGGTAATTTATTTTAATAAAATAAATATGAAACAACTTTTTTTGTTAATAAAGGAACATTGTTGAAAACCAGTAAAATTGTAATGATTTATTTATACATTTCATAAAATACACCATTTTTTGTTCACTTTGCCCAGTTGTATGAAACAGTACTTACGATTTGCATGTTATATAACTTTAAAATATTTTATTATTTAATTTGTTTTTTTACATTTATTTTTAAATTGTTTAAACTTTCTACTGAATATATTGTATAATTTTTAGGTTAACTTTTTTTTTTTAATCTTGGGTAAAAGAACATTTATTAGATATGTAAATATATTGCCTATCTTTATGTATACCCATATTTATCTATGCGGGTACATTTTCTTGTTTTAACTTATTATTGTTTCTTTTAGTTTTTCATACGTTATTCTTACTTAAAACCAAATTTATATACCTATGTTACACTGCTGCACTTGTATGTATTACTAATAAATGTAAAAGCCCGTAGGGCGTATAAATGAATAAATAAATAGAGACTATAAAAAAAAAAACAAAAATAGTTTGGCCGGCCATCTAATAACATGTATTCAGATAATTGTAATCAAATAAAGCGACGTGGTTTCAACTATTAAAAAAATAAAATGATAAGTTTATTTTTAATGGAAAGAAATATTTGCGTTCTTTGGATTTATTCAAATATTTAATTTTGAGGGCCATTTTTAACGAGTTGTAAATAATTCACTTTTAGATTTTTTTTTATTTATTTTTTTTTACAATAAACATAAGTGATAAAACAGAGTATTAAAAAAATAAAGCATAATTACAAAGCAATGAAATACATATTAATAGTAAAATTAGTAAAAAAAAAAATCCCACAAAGGCATGGCCTGTTCGTGGGTATACAAGAAAATGTTCATGACTTTTTGCTCCTATAATAAATAATGGACAGTTATTATATTTTTGTGTAACATAAGAAAAAAAAAAAAAAATATGCTGGAAAAGATAATATAGTATTTTTTTATAGTAATTAAAAAAGGAAATAAAAATATTTGAAAAAAATACAAAAATATTCCTTATTATTAAAGGGCAACAATATAAATCATAGAAAAAAAGAGTTCATATCCTTAGTTTGAATCCAGGATAGTGCATGATTTTTAAAAGAAGGAAAATTTTGAATGTTTGGAATCAATAAAATATTATCAGGAAAAAAAGAATTAACAATGTTTGGGCCTATAAAATATACATGTCTGCGTGCCAGCCTCGTTTTACAATGTGGTATTTCTAACACACGATTCCTTCTTTGCCTTGATCTATTTGAATTACTTGTAAACAAATTTTGGTTCTTAAATATATATTTCAAGCATTTAAAACAATACATTTGTCTTAGGTCTAAAAGCTTAGCTTCTTGAAACAATTGGAAAGAGGGAAAAGTGCGATTTTTGTGTAGTATTATTTTCAATATAAATTTTTGAACAGTTTCTAATGGTTGAGTATGATTGTTGTAAGTTACCCCCCATCCAATTATTCCATAGGAAAACGATGACTGTACAAGTGCATAATATACCATTTTAATCGTTTTTAGCTGGGCGTAAATACTTAGTCGTTTGAACACATAGGTTAAATATCTTAGTTTATTAACAATTACTTCAAGATGATTAGTCCATTTAAGTTAACAGTCAATCATCACTCCCAGGTATTTTAAGCACCTTTCAGACTTCATGTTTTCGCAGTTATTACATATGTCAAGATTATAATATTTATTATGAAACATTACATTGAAGAAGGAGGGAAAGATGATTTTGAGTTGTAAAATGAAATAAACAGTGTTTTATTACAATTTAGCGAGAGTCGATCTAACCACTCCTTGATAATAGTTATACATTATACATTTTGTTATTTTCATTGTGTGTTTTGTAATATAAATAATAGAGATGTGCATAAATACCTTGTTTTTAAAACTGTCTGTAAATCTTTGTTTTTTAAGTTAGTCTTTTTTCTATATTCTCAAATGTAATTTTTTTTAAATATATTTTTAAGCGTCCTCAGCACGGGAAACCCCAGTGAGATCACATTATTTTTATTATTATTAAATATAGTTTGTAAGCGAAAAATGTGAACAAATAAAAAAAAAAAATAAAAATCTGGAAAATCAAATTGATTATTTACAATTTTGTAAAGCAATATCAGATCGAAGATATTTCTTCTGTTTCTTAGATGTATTTATGAATGACAGCTAAATTATCTTTTATTTTATTTATCACGTGCTCGGTTAGAGCGTCTATTTCCTTTTCGTATAATCATCGCATATCAAGCATCTTTTTAAAAATACATATGATGTATGATCGTCATAAACAAGGTCATTTGTATACCTACGACATACGTATAATACGCGTGAGTTGCAACTTTTATATCAAGTTGACGCGCGCATAAACAATTACAATACTAAATTTATATTGTTTGAATGCTGAACTTATCAAAAATTATAAATGAACAAAAAATTAAGCAGAAATTATTTGTAAATACGGCTGAAACCACTCAAGTTGGTATTTCAAAGTTGCTTTGTGAGTACATTTTACCAAAGGGAGTTTACTGGTACACGCAATCGTGTTTTAACTCTTGTGTAGCTATGACGTCACATGGGTCTACATAATATAATAAAATTCTTAATTTATGCAAAACCTCAAATAAAAATATGCCCTTAAATACCTAAATCAGTACACCATATAAAATAATTGGGAAAAAATAATTGATAAATATTTTGAATGGACAGAACACATATAATACGTAACACAAAAAATGGAAAACTTTTCCATATCTTGCTGATCTTACCGTGCTCCTTAATTCAACCAAAGTCGGATGTCATGTGAACGGCGTCTGTGCCAACAATGTTAGTTATGCAGATGATATGGTATTAGTGACTCTATTTATTTATTTATTTATTTATATACGGCATTTCTGCCATTTACATATATGTGCTATGAAGAGTGCTTAAAAATAAAAATCGAGTATCAAATATTAACATACAGAATATGTATTATACACTTTATTTATTACTTGAAATACATATATATTTCAAAGAAATTATGCAATAACAAAATACATTAATCAATCAAATTATAACTATTCCAACCCAATCTTCTGAAGATGATTTGCTCTTTTTGATAAAAATATGTTGGTTACTTTATTTTTTAAGTTAGGCAGAGATAAACTAAATATATCAAAATATGATGCATATTCATTCCAGGTATTCTGTAATCTAACAAAAGGTGAGTTATATTGAGCCACCGTTCGACAATTTTGACAATTAAATATTGTAGATGTTCTGCTTAACCGAGGTGGTACATAGAATGAAATCAATTTCAATAGATCAGGGGTATCAAACATTGGTCTTATTATTTTATATAAGGTCGTAAGAGCGGTCGATGTTCTTCGTTCTTGCAAGTTAGTTAATTTAAGAGAGTCTAAAATTTTGTTATAATTTAGTTGATTAGTAGTAAAACCCACCTTTAAATTAATACATCTAAGAAACTTATTTTGAATTCTCTCAATAGAATCTGAGGAAGTCTATTAATAGTATAAGATGGTTGCCCAATATTTCCAAAAAACATGCCATTGACCACAATATGATATACAATGCCGAAAAATCTACTGTACCTACATTTAAACACATCAGGTTAATTTTTGAATTCGTGCACCCATCACCACCTGTATTCCTGGACAGCAACAGTTTACCGGTAACTGCAAAAGTCAAGTATCTAAGGCACATTCTGACTGATGATTATAAAGATGATCAGGAAATAGAGATACAGAGAAGAGCCATCAATGTCAGGGCCTCTATGCTAGCAAGACGCTTCTTTCTGTGCAGTGACGAAGTGAAGAAAATCATCTTTACTTCGTATTTGACGTCCATGTATACAGCGGAACTATGGAAAAATAGGGTAATATCACTCGGGAGGAATAATATCGGATTTAACCTACTCTACAAATAAAATAATGATTCTCCTCGTGTTTACATAAGCCCTTATAATGAATATTTTCATTCATTATTTTCATGTCGAGAATAAGGTCTTTCGAAAACAATCGTTTAGTAAGTTGGTAATAAATTTTGTCACAGAAGTTCACGAGTAATGCATTCATTTTAATGTTGGTAATGCCACAGGCCACAGATACAAATATAAGGAGAGTTGTCTATGTATATTATCTTAATTTTTCTTCATCTCTGTTGTAATATGTTAATAATAATAACAATGAACAAACAAATATATGGCACATCAATATGGTCAACAGTAAACTCGGAAAACCATCAAGGAGTTTCCCACTCAAATCCCTCCCACTAAGGAAAATGCAGTCCTTAACTCTTCGCTTGAAAAAAGTTTTTGTTCTTAAGAGGTTAATACGCTCTTCCAAAATATTAGCACTCTCGGTGCGATAAAGGAGAGATGTTTCCGAGCAAAAGAAGTACGAGTTTTTGGTATGACATCATTCGGGCTTAGGGAAATTCTCGTATGAACATTTTGCCGAGACTTCTCCTTATTGTTCGACCAGAAGTGTGTGTAAGTGCTTCTTTTAGGTACAGTTGTCTCATAGCCAGCACCTTAATGTACTGGAACAGCTGTTCTGACGGGTATGTTGGAGGGCGCCGAAATATTATTCTCACTAGTTATTTATTTATGTATTTTTTTATTGTATTAGGTAAACAAACTGTATGTTCACGAAAATTGCCAATTTCTTTGTATATTAGTGTAAGAAACTCATGCACACACCAAAAAAATTGTTTACACTTAATACAATAATTTAAATTATGTTCAATATAATAAATGTAAAAGAAACGAAATGAAAAAAAATGTAAATAATGAGAAAGTTAAATATCTGTTTCTCTATGGAATCTACCTGTTGCAGAAGTAATATGGAGATATTCAAGTCATTTTGAGCAATATGTACTAGCTACAAGTCTCCGGAAAGGAAGAGTTAAGATGTTTATCTGTACATAAAGTGCCTTTCGCAATAGAGGCGTAGAAAGAGGATTCAAAGAACTAATCAATACGATTAATAATTATTACACAGAAGAACCTTGCATTTAATTAAGAACATATTTTAATTAACTAATATAATGGAGTGTATGTTATTCCGCACAACTTTAACATCACCTTCTGTTTCTCAAACTGTTAATTTAAATAACACACTCAGTTTTTTTTTTGTAGGTAGTAAAAAAGACTGGGTTCAACCTTCTAGGGCAGTGCTCCCCAGTCTTTTTGTTAACGTTTATTAATTTTACCACGGCCTGCTGAGGAGCGGACGTTGATTGTTTGTATTCAAAATTGTTTTGATTTAATCATTTTAATTTCATTGTATTCAAACACTTCGTGCCCTGATGCCCAAAATCTTCTGACTGTCAAACCAAGTCATTGCAACGGTCAAGAGTTTCCTCAGAGTAATAATGCATCAACCTATAGAAAAGCCCTATCACTATGTTTCATAGAACGCAAGCGATGTTGGTTAGCAACAAATTGGCGGCCATTTTGTTTTGTTTGACAACATACGCATAACGGTTCTTTCAGATGCTTTTGTCGCTGTGCTTGGATTTGATTGTAAATAACGTTGATATATAGGATATAATAAATAAAAATCGACCATGGTTAATTGCAATATGCTTGGTTGCAGCAGTAGGAGCGTCAAAGGTGTTAAAGGAGTCAGTTTTCACAAGTAATTGATTTTTAATATCTTTCCATGATAAACATGGATTTTCGGCATTTTTTATCCCAACACGTGTATTATGTTGCTTAAAAACTTTCCTTATATCAACTAATTTACTTCAGATACATTTTTTCTCAATTTAGGGGATACATTTGTGAATTAAAGTATGTTTACTGTTGATAATGACATTTGATTGGGGGCAATATGTGGGACGCACTGGCATCCATAAAAAGTTTGAGTCTTTTTCGAGTAGAGATTGATTCATATATTTCTGGGTAATAGCAAAGTTAACCTTGAAATTGCATCTCAAATGACGTGTCCAAATTTCAGGCTGCTACAACTCGCCGTTTCGGAGATGTGAAAAAGATCGCGAAAAAGATCTATCGTCTTCCGGCGACCGTTATTATATCGATGAATTATACATCGCACTATTTATTATTAATAATACCTCAAGGGCGCTTTTCTTATTTTTTATTAACCCTTACGGATTATTACATTCATTTTACGAAAATAGTATTTACATTTTTTATTCATACTCTGTATAATATTTTTTACATCTTTTGAAAAGTTTGTCGGAGTCTTTTGTTTAGTTTTGTCTGGTAGCTTATTGTAAAATTTCAGTGCCTGGTTTATTAGTCTCGACTGTCTTTGTCTTGTTTTAAAAAGTTGCATATGATATTTTCCTGATATTCTTGTATTATGTCCATGTTTACTACAATTTTTAACCAGTTTTAGTTCTTCGTCTACAATTACATCAGTGGCTAATTTATGGATAAATTTAAAGATTCTAGTTAAAAGATTTCAGTTATATTTAGTTGCTTAGTTTGTTTTTTTTTTATATTTTATTTATTTTTCAAAAATATTTACAAAATAGTCTTAAATTAAAGTCCTGCTGAGTTGCATACATACAACTCGTCAGCAGGTTCTTATAAATTACATCGATTAATTACACTTAACCTACATTAACAATAATTTTACTTGAAAAACAATTACAGATTACATTATGAAAAAGTTAAAAACTATCACTAATACAAAAAACTTTTTTCTAATAACCATAATTTGAGCAAACGTCGCACTCCTGTATTTAACTCAGCATTTTTAATATTGTTCGGTAACATGTTAAATATTTTAAGTATACTGTATTGCAGTGTCCTTTTGCCATATTTATTGCAGTATCTAGGAACAGCTAGCCCTTCCATACTTGTAAACCTGGTGTTGTAATCATGTACCAACTTGAGTTTAAAAAGTTATTTTATTTTTATTTTTATTTTTATTTTATTAGGGAAATCAACAGTTCTACATACATATTTTTTTAGTAAACAAACAGATATAGTGTATAAGCTCAGAACTAATAACAGATTTCCACATAGTATACAAAGTTAGTAAAGAAAATATATGTTACATGTCAAATAAATACATACAATTTATACTTATCTAGTTACAATTAGTTAGGAAAAGTCATATACTAACTTTAATATTTTGTTTTGTTGTCTTTGTAGTCTGTTTATGTCATTTTGATATCCTGTTCCCCATAGTAGTTGCATAAAACATATTTTAGTTTTTACATAGGCTTCATACAGTAGATTTTTTTCCGTTTTTGGAACAAAGTTTTTGACATTTGAAAAAAGACTCGATAATGTCGCCACTTTGCTAATCAAATTGTTGATATGAATTTTCCATGTCAATTGTCTATCTATTGTTAGTCCTAAATATTTAACATGTTCAACTTCAGTTAGTCGTTCATCTTTTATGTTAGCATCTATTTTACGCCATTTTTTTCTAGATTCAATGTGGATAATATGTTGCCTATAATTCGGTCTCTGGTTATAAGTATGTCTATGCGTAGACATGCAAAGCTAATAATGTCGTAAAGTAACACAAGGTGTAGAAATAAGGAGTATTCCAATCTAAATATTGCCGTTCACTTTTGAGTTATGAGCTTTGGTTTCAATTAAATTATTAATTAATTCATAAAATAACGAAATGTGGAGATGTATCATATTGTCGATGTACTGATAAAACCCTTTCAACCATAGTTACTTTTAAACGAGCATTTATTTTTAAATTTTAAAACCGTGATAGCGTTTTTAGCGCTGTGCTAATTAATATTAGTCATCATTCCATGTCTACTCCCTAGTTGGATCATATGGTGTCCACCAATGATTTATTATTTCTTTATTTATTTAATTTTATTTTATAAATTGATTGCATAAAAATAGTATACATATTGGCGGCCTCCGTGGTGTAGTGGTCAAGACGCTTGACTCACAGACGGAAGGTTCCGGGTTCGATTCCCGGTGAGAACACAAAAATTAAATGTGATTTTTCTCAAGCCTGGGTGTTCTGTGATGTAATTCACGGCTGTAATTGGGCCTCTTGGCCTGTTGTGGTGCAAAAAATAAAATAAAAAAAATAATAACGAGGTATCTAAATAAAACTAATTATTATAAAATGAAAACGGAGTGTTCTCTGTTTATGATAGTCTCCATGTAACATGGCTCAGCCTGTTCTGAGATGGAGAATTTTATCTTAAGTAGTCCTAAACTAATTATAATATAAGAATATTATTAAAAATAACAATAACATAAAAAATAAAATAAAATAAAACTACTTTATAAGAGTACGAATTATGTCATACCCAAAACCCGTACGACTTTCACTCAGAGACATCTCTTATTTATTGCACCGAGAGTGTTCAATATTTTGGAAAAGGTTATTAAGCTCTCAGGAACAAAAAATATTTACAAGAAAGGAGTCAAGAACTGGATTTTTCTTAGTGGGAGGGTTTTGAGTAGGAAACTCCTTGATGATTTTCCGAATGTTTGAGTTTACTGTTTACCATATTGATGTACTGCATTTATGTTTTTTTTAAATGATTTTTTATGTTTCTGATGTTTGTGGTGATATACTAATGTGTCTGTATCAACTTATTGCTCGTCCCATCTCAACACAGGACTACTGTACAGTTCTTCAATGTTCAATAAACGTATATAGGTAAATAAAAAAAAATATTATTATATTATGTGAACACAGCAGGCACAAACAAAGAAGAAAAAAAGTTTATAAAATATATATTCTTTAAATTGGCTAGCTTTATGCTTTAGGATTTATGATAAAACATCAGCACTATGATTTGTTAAAGTTTTGCATTTCTGATACCACTCCGCGTGTGACGTCTCAAGTTAACTCGATCTGTTCTGCCGATTAGTCCGTTGATGGTGAGCAAATTGGAAATTTTCCTCAACTCTCTAATCATTGGTCAATTCATATGAATTTGTGACGTCGCACAGTGTTTCGTTTCATACAAGCTAGAAACTAAAAATTCTGAATGTACTTTTAACTCACGTATGCGATTCATTTAATCCTAAAAAGAGGTTTTTTTATTAAATATGTAATAATAATTCGTTTTATAAAAAATATGTCACATTTTGTTATTTAATAAACGAAATAAATTTTCTGGAAATCGATATCTGCATCCAATAATGTATTTAAGGATCATAAATAATTGAAATTATTACTTTACATCTATTGACTGATAAATCGGTCAACCTATAAAATAAATCATTGAAAATTATATTAGATACTTAGGCATAAAATAAAGATTTCACCCGAGAGAACTAATCTGCCTTCACTTGTTTTGTCAGAATAACCATTTTACAGCTGATTTCATTATGTTAAACATGAAAACTTAAAGGGTTTTAATAAACTTAAAAGTTTGACATTGTAAGGAACACAAGTGAGGCAACGGACACAGCAACCCTACTACAGCATATCTACTGTCATCCAAGGCGTTTTGGCTGGCAAGGCCATGTACTACGTATGCCTTCCGAGAGCCTTAACCATGCTTGCCTATGTTACAAGGCATCAGGTTCTCGGCGTCCTGGTCGTCCACTGTTGACAATTTGTGGGCAGTTTGCGTCAGAGTTGCGGTACGTGGACTTAACTTAGGAGGATGTACGGGAGGTCGATCGCTTGGCCGGAGGCAGATTATGGAATCCATATGCTCCACATAGGGAGCGGATATGGTATGATGATGATAAAACTTAAAGGTCTGTAAATAAAACATTTGTTACAAGTGATTTTCAAATAGATGTATTTTGAGAAATATAAAAAGAGCATGTAATGTAGATAAGCCAAAGGAATAAAATTCTTGTCGAGAAACTCCATTAATACTAATAGAGTTCATTTCACTGGGTTTGGCGCCACAAATATAACAGGACATGGTTGACTTATTTTTAGCCAAAACGTTGCAAATTTTACCATCTACCATTGTTAAAAGCATTTTAAATTTTATGGACAATACTACACCTCCAATATTAACATGAAAATTTTCAAGTTTTTCAATTGCATCTTGAAGTTTTTCGATTTCAGACTTAGTAAGAATATCAGTTTCTTTGGCGAAAATAAATTTAATAGGACGACAATAAGAGGTTGAGGAAGGGCTTAAATTTTGCCAAATTACTATATTAGGGTCATCATTAAGCCTTAGTTGTATTGGAACGAATGACATAAAAAATAAAAATTCATCTATTGCATGCTCTGTGTGAAATTTCTGTTTATAATTACTATGTCCCGAGCTTCCATCTCCACCGCACTTGCATATAAAAGTCAGTACAGAACCTGAAGGAACTCTTTCTTTTAAGACTTCTGATTCTACATTTAGCAATCGTTCCACCGTATGATTTAAAATCACTTGTAGCTGGATTTCTGCACTAGTTTCCGTTATTTTGACAAATTCCTCGCTCAGGCAGCATGCTTCTTTTGATTTTCTTAAACTATAAAATGCCGGATATATGTTGTGGCCGGTTTTTATGGCATTTTTACGCATAACTTTGTAGGAATGCGAAGATAATTTACAGTCAACGTATAAACTTAGCGCTTCCTCAATTGTCAATGCCCGCTGTTTGTTTACTTGTTGACGTTCCCTACGTATTTTTGCTACTTCATTGGGAGTAGCTTTCAAAATTTTCTTTAGGAGATCGGCAACTGTGCGTTTTCCTGATGCTCGAATAGATACCTGCGTGGCAAACGAAAGTTCTTCAGATGTCTTCGTACTCACTAAATCACGCACTTTTGTTCTTTTGTACTGATCACTGCATGCCCCAAAATCCTTTGCGGGCCTTCCAGTAGACGTAGATGGTTCATTCATGTCTACTAAAGGACTTTGTTGAAAGTTTTCACATATCAAAATATTTTCACTACCGTCGAGCCACTCAAATTTTTTTCAACAAATCTATCTAGTTTACAGCCAGATTCGGTCCATTTTCTGCTTATATTTAAACAAATAAGCTTAATTTGATTTTTAACAGTTGTTCACCACTTGCACCGAGTTCACCGACTTCAAATTTACTAACAATAATATTTAACACTCCTTGAAGCCTTTCTTTCTTCGTCAAACTCTTCCACATCACGTACAATTCTTGCCTGGAAATCTCGTATCTGGTACCTGTAAAATAACAAAATAAGATAGATGCAACTTCGTGCGGTAAAATATCGAAACTGTAATGAATTAACAATAAATTGGTCTATTGAAAAATAAAAATAATATTTTGCTACTTTGATATACTCTCCGAGATAAATTCTCGAGAAGTTAGAAATTGATATTTTTTTAACTACTGAAAAATACATAAGTTAAATTATTGTTTTTTTAAATACCTAAATGAAATACATTAAAATATTAGAAAAAAAACCATACAACATACCTTCCAAAATAGCTTCCATTTTTAAAAAAATCGAAATAAAAATTTTTAAACTTGATAAACAACCTTTACACGTCGGACGCCAAAATGCAAATAAATGTAATTAGGCTTTCAAAAACCAATTATCCGACTTTCATATTCTGGTATGAATCCACCTAAGCATTAATCACCCCAATTAGGCTTACAATCGTCACACTAACTATCTGGTAATGCCCCCATGACGTCATCGTTTAAGAATTCAAAAGTGACTTTTTATCTTGTAGCTTGTATGGGTCAAAACACTGTGCGTCGCGTCGTTCAAAGAAGCTAGTTTTCATTCAAATATTTTTTTTGAACATTTTCAAGAACTTAGCCTTATAATTTAATGCTTAATTTTACCGCGCGTAAAAAATTTTTTTTTGAATGTTATTAATAAGTTGCTCATTTAACACGTTATAAAAAGTAATTGGACACTATTAATCGAATGGACAAAAATAGGTTAACCTAAGAATTTATCCAAACCATAAAATTTTACTTTGACGCTTTTTCATGTGTTTTTTCGTAAATTGAACACCTTACATTTATTTATTTTTGACCATTGGATTTAGATTGTCCAATAGGAAAATACCACATACTACGAATACCGATACCAATTGTATTTTCGAAATCAGTATGGACATTGTGAAGATATGTTTTCATACATAAATTTGAAAATTAAATTTTTGAAAAATACATCGCTAGAAAAACACGACATGTTTGGCCTTGATAGTTCTGACGTCAAGATTCATGATAATGTTCTAAACAAATTTGAATGGTCAGGAACAAATTAATAAACATGAATCGTGACGTATTAGGGGCATAGCCAATGGAATGACCGTTTTTACGGGAATTCAAAACTTCAAATTAAAAAATATTTTTTGCTGCTAATAATTCATCATCATCATCATCATTCCATGTCCGTTCCCTAGTTGGAGCATATGGTATCCACAAAGAGCCTCCATGCATCTTTGTCGGCTGCCAACTCCGTTGCGTCCTCCCAATTTATGTTATCGTCCCCAGGGTTCTGACATACACTGCCGACGAACAGTCAGCAGTGGACGTCCAGGACGTCGAGAACCTGATGCCTTATAAAATAGGCAAGCGAGATTAAGGCTCTCAGGAGGCATGCGCAGTACATGGCCAAGCCAACCACATCGCCTCCGCTGGATGACAGTTGTCACCGGAGTTTGCTGCGTCCGTTATCTTATTACTTCATTCCAAACTAAGTCAAACCACCGCACACCCAAAATTCTTCTGAGACACCTATTCTCAAAACTCAGTATTTTGCTGTTTTGGGCACTAGTGAGGTGCCACGATTCGCAACCGTAGAGGAGAATATAGGCGGCATTTGGTTATCACTGAGTAAATAACTGATCTCCAAACAGCCTTCATACTGTTGAATGTGGCGCCTGCTACTCCTAATTAAATTCTTAGTTCTTTTGAAAGCTGCCATTTTCTGTAACATATACTCCCAGGTATTTGAAACTCTCGACCTTTCGATGATTTGGTTTGATAGTCAGGGGATTTTGAGCATCAAGGCACGAAGTATTACACAGTACATGGGTTTTAGCAATAGTGATTTTTAAACCCATGCATGCGGAGTACCCATTTAGCTTATCTACAGTGACCTGAAGACCCCCGACTAAATCGTCAATTATAACCGCGTCATCAGCATACTCTAGGTGGCAGAGTTTTTGGAAGAAAGAAAATGAATATTCCTCGAACAAATAATTAGTAAAAAACATATTTAATACCTTTATTACTTTAACAATATTATGTATCTTTTTTGGGTGATACCGTGTATGTTGGATTTGATCCGACGTTTCGGCTACCATTGCAGGAGCCATCTTCAGGGAAATCAGTTTTCCCTGAAGATGGCTCCTGCAATGGTAGCCGAAACGTCGGATCAAATCCAAAATACACGGTACCACCCAAAAAAGATACATAATATTGATAACAGTGTCCGTGAAAACCTTCGCACCTCTTTATTACTTTAATTAAAATAATAAAAAAACGCGATATTTCCCTATTACTTTAGCATGTCCAATTACTATAGCACTCACCCTATGAATTATTTAAACAGTGCCTTTTAAACGTTTTATTCGTATTTAATTTGTATTATTTTAAACTATGC
Organism: Micrasema longulum; assembly: GCF_059751315.1. Taxonomy (NCBI): domain Eukaryota; kingdom Metazoa; phylum Arthropoda; class Insecta; order Trichoptera; family Brachycentridae; genus Micrasema; species Micrasema longulum. The sequence continues at coordinate 237,443 of NW_028277967.1, forward strand.
AATGATGACCTTTTATGATGCAATTTTATGACCCAGTTAGGAACTTAATTAAATAATGTACCAACCTGCTAGTTTGGGCTAAAAGCCACAAAATATAAGGTTATTATGATTAGATGTTCAAATTTGGAATGTGAAGGTTGTATAAAAACTGTTGAAAATGTTCATATTGCTTTTTTTTTAAAAGCCCTTTTAATATTACTTTGAAGTCCTATGTTATTAAAAACATAATTGATTTCAAATAATGCTTTTAATATTACACCTATTGTAATTACACATTTTTCAATTAATTTATTACATCATGTAATTTATAATCACGTTTTTCATTTTAGTGAGACGACTATTTTCATACAAAGAAAGAAATTAAATTATAATAATAAAAATAGACTTATCGAATAGTGAAGAGCTTATTTCGCCATGTGATAAAAAAATCATGTATTTTATTCGTATTTAGAGCATAAACTCTGTGGTAAAATATTTCAGTAAATTAAAGTAATTAACAATATTTTGAGCTTGTCCAAATTTTTGTAGACAAGGACTGGATTCGACTGGAGATGAATCTCACCCGCATAAATAAAGGTTCCAGCTCTTTAACTTCACAAACATCAACAGATGAAAGAATTTAAGTAATATAGATGTTTAAATATAGGCAGAATGGTGAATGTTACACAGTGTGTAAAGTGGCCACTTAAACCAGCCATTGACAGGTCATAAGCCCTGTAGATGCCTAGACTTCTATATTACCTTCTCTTAAATGTTCTTCATCTCTGTTGTAGTATGTTAATATAAACAGCTCCCCAGGGAGTTGAATCCAGTCCAGTCTACAAAAATTTGGACAAACTCAAAATATTGTTGATAAATTACCTGGTCCATGAAGAAGTATAGAAATTGATAAAATAATATTTTCAAGCGTTGCCTAGTATGTAGGTGAAATAATTCAATTAGATGAATCTCACACGCATAAATAAAGGTTTCAGCTCTTTAACTTTACAAACATCAACAGATGAAAGAATTGAAGGAATATAGATGTTCAAATATAGGCAGAATGGTGAATGTTACACAGTTTGTAAAGTGGTCACTTAAACCAGCCATTGACAGGTCATAAGCCCTGTAGATATCTAGACTTCTATATTACCTTCTCTTAAATGTTCTTCATCTCTGTTGTAGTATGTAAATTAAAGTAATTATTTTAATATAACCAACTACTTACTAACTTTTCTATATCTACCGGTTTCGCAATGTACCTGTCTTTTTGTTTAAAGGATTAACCCGCTAAACCTATATTTAGAGGCTTTTCATCAGGCGGGAAAGAGGGGATATGGAGGGAGGTTATAAAAAATTCGCCTGTCAGGACACTTATTACACTAAAATGCAAGTCTCATTATACCCCTTTATATATATATAGTTGGATAATTTATATAGCGCTATTTTTGTGAAAATCACCTCAAGGGCGCTGTACAATAAATAAATATCCCAGCACGTCTTGCAGCTACAGAGCGCATGGACGGTTGGGATTCTAGTTCCTTGTTTCCAATTGAGATCAATAAAAAAATATAACAGATTGGAGCTAGATTAGAGCACGTCTTGCAGCTACAGAGCGCATGGACGGTAAGAAATCTAGCCCCCATTTACATATTTAAAAAAATGACAAATAAATTTAGTGTATTAGTGATATTTAAAAATGATAAAAGTCCGTCGCGACGGATCTACAACAAGCGTCGGTACAAACAACGCGTCGGTACAACGCGTCGGTACAAACCGATGTACTTACATCAAAACATGATCGTGGGGGGATTGGCAGTGTATCTTCGTAATCGTATCTACTATAAAAAAAAATAAGAAAAGGGGGGAAGGAGAGAAAAAATAATTATTTTTTACAGAAATAAAAATAGAAACATATTATTATATTAAGACACTCGGTACTACTAAAAAATAAGTGAAGTGTGTACCAGGGGCGAATGCTCCTTATAATCGATTACATGCAGCTTACCATATTTTTTTCACATCGAAAGCAATGTTTTATGTTTCAGTATTATTAGGAAAAAACACATCACCAAAAAAATATATTACTTTTCTTGGGTAAGTAAATTTATATCATATTCCTTTATTCCATTCAGCGACCAGTTGCGCCTCTATTGGCCAAAACTATTACTACTGGATTACACGAGATTACTCTTTTGACTTAAAAACACGAATTTAAATACGTCTTTAACCTAAAATTTTAGAATACTGTTCGAAAAATTACACTTGCGATTACAGTAAAATCTTGCAGCTTTCATTAATGCAATTTAGTATTTTAATACTTTTTCATAAGGGCTAGAATTCTTTAAAATACATCAATTTGACTTACGACAGTCTAAAGGAGGTGACAATATACGCACTCGTTATGTGTGAGAAAAAGATAACAAATATATTTTGTATGTCTTAACACGGAAGTTACAATAATAAGTAAGTAATTGATCATACTTATGTTTTGGCGGTTTGAAAGCAAATTTGCTTTAAAATAAATTAATATTTTTATAATTTACTCGAAACGAATTGATATTTTAATCCATATTATAGTATAAATCCTTTAGTAGGTTTTAAAAAACAAAGATTTGCTAATTGTTTTTTAATTGTAATTCGTTTTTGTGCATACGATGACATTTGAATGTGGTAGGTTATTCTTCAGTATCCATTTAAACTTTACAAATTAAGTTAGAGATGATAAAAAACGTTACTCGTGTATAGTGTTAAGAATTAATATATATGAAGAATTATTAAATAAATAACTTATATCGTTTTGTGAATAATAATGTGATATAAAAGTCGATGAAACAATGATTCTTAAAACATAATTTATGTTTTGTTTGGTGAACTATCGTACTCGGTAAGGAATACTTTTAAATTATTTAGTTTTTTTCTCATTTATAAGGAATTGTGTTTTCTTTATGACAAGTTATAATAGTCAGACTTAACCAAAGATGCACCGGTACGCTAATAAATTATACAGTTTTATAAATGACTTTTCGGCGCTAGGTCCAAAACACGAAATAACTGCGCGGATGGGTCATTGCTTTCTAATGACGAAAGCGGGGGTTCGAGTCCTTAAGGGGATCCATTTTTTTTGCAATTATTACTTTTTAAGTTGTATTTTTTAAATCTGTCGGCCTCGTGGTGTAATGGTCAGCGCGTTAGCCATCCATGCAAGAGGTCTCGGGTTCGATTCCCGACATGGTTAATATGAATTATTTATTTAAAACGGTCTTTTCACACTAGCATATTTGATAGTCCCTGGACTGGTACCTGAAGCGCATGAGTGATCATCTTACCTTAATGTAACAAAAATGATCAAGATACGCTGCGATTGGTGTTCCAATGTAGTGCCCTATGCACCATTAGGCGTGGAAAGGGAATGATTGATTGATTGATCGATTTTTTAAATGAAATGTTTTAGCTACAATTTTTTTTAAAATTAAATGATTTTTTAAATTAAATGTTTTTTGGGATATACAAAGTGGATTTATGAATGGAAGAGGATGTATGGATCAAATATTTGCTCTGCGAAATATGACAGAAAAGTTCCTGGCTAAACATTAGAAACTTTTCTGCGCATTTGTCGATCTGCAAAAGGCATTTGATAGAGTTGACAGAGAGAAATTGTGGGAGGTTTTATCGGAGTATGGAGTAAATAGTAACCTGACAAGGGCTATTGCGTCACTGTCACTGTATAAGGACAGCACAGCATGTGTGAAGGTGAATGGGTCATTTACATCGTGGTTTAATATTCCGAAAGGAGTCAAATAGGGATGTGTAATGTCACCATGGTTGTTCAACATATACATCGATAACTGTATGAAAGAACTGAAAGATTTAAGAATGGGAGCAAAAATGAGTGGTATAACTGTTAAATGTCTTCTGTATGCGCATGATGCCGTGCTTCTTGCTAGCAGCAAAGAAGACCTTCAATTTTTGGTAACAAAAGTCTACGATGTATGTAAGAAAAGCGATTTGCCTATGAATGTTGATAAATCGAAAGTGATGGTTTTTGAAAGGGATAAAAATATAACTAAATGTGAGATCAGCGTGAACGGAGATATTCTGAATCAGGTAGAAGAATTTGTGTACCTGGGAAGTATGTTTACTAGGGACGGAAAGGCCGAGAAAGATATTGAAAGGAGGGTGAGTGCCGGGAACAGGGTGAACGGTGCACTAAAATCTGCTTTGGCAAACAAATGTTTATCGCAGGAGGCCAAACTAGCAGTTCACAACGGAGTTCTAGTTCCAACTCTAATGTATGGGAGCGAAGTATGGAATTGGAAAAATAATGATGAAAATAGGTTGAATGCTGTCGAAATGCGATCCCTCAGGCGAATGTGTGGTAAAACGATGTATGATAGGTGCACAAATGTCGAGATCCGTGAAGTATGTAAGGCTGAGACATGCGTTATTGACAGAATCAAGAAAGAGGTGCTGCGTTGGTTTGGATACGTAGAGCGAATGGACAGCGAAAGAACGGCTAAAAGGATCTACGATGCAAATGTTGATGGGTGCAGAAAACGAGGAAGACCGAGAAAGACATGGCACGATCAAGTCCATCAAATACTTGAAGATGGACATGTCAAAAGTAGGAATAATCGGCGTGCGTGCATGAGAAGATGTATGAATGTAAAGGAAGCGAGGTCGGTATGCCAAGATAGAGTGTTATGGCGTTCTATCCTCTCTGCCTACTCCTACGGGGAAACGTTTGTTGTTGTTGTTGTTGTTGCTACATTAGAAAATATTTTTACTGAAACTATTGGCCGCTGGAGCCATTTGTTAGGAATTATTTATCAAATATAAAATGGATTTTTTTTATATGCCATACTACCGGTATGGACATTTTATCAGAATTTTTGTTGCTTACCAATTTAAAAACTCACCGCTCGCTACTGGTGTGTACTGTATATTCAAAGAGAAGATTTAATTATTCACGCTATTTAAAACACGTGTGGATTGTTAGGATTATGATGTTTTTTGTATCTCCTAATCTTTTTGTACAATTGTACGCTCTAAATGTTACAAAATATCGGATCTTCTGTTCACTGCAATACTTGTATGGTGTTATCTGGCAATCTTTGACACGGAATTTAAAACTAAGAATTATTTTTGTAGGCAGTCACGCGTGGCAGATAATTTATTCATTTATTTATCAATTTCAAATTAATTTTTATATCGTATTTAGGAACTTTTTATGGCTTTTCAGGCTGTGTCCGGGCATATAAAAAAATACGAATGATTTCGATAGTAACTCTTAAAAAACTGTGGTAAATAATCCCTTTGCACGCGGTAATGTAACATTGTGTTACCGTTAGTAAAAGACGGAATATTCTAAAGTTCAGACATTTGAAAAAAAAACAAAATATAAAAAAAAGTCCATAAAAATGCCAATTCGGCATATATATAAATAAATAAATAAAATAATTTTTAAATCATAAGTATTTTTATTTTATTTTATTTGACACTTTATATACATATACAATAAATATACATATAAGGGCGGGCAAATTGCCTTAAGGCAATTTCTTCCTACGTACCCAAACCGTTCAGTTAGAAAATTATAAATACATGGACATATTGAATCTTACAATTTTTATACAAAAATTTTAAAAAAAGATTAACAAAAATAAATATAAATATAAAAAAAAATAACACTATACTATGAAGAGATGAGAGGGGATGGGAAGGAAAGAAGAAGGATAAAGTAACAATTTAAATATTTAGATAGTGACATTTCAATCTTGACTTAAATGTAAATAAAGAAGGGGCGTCTCTAAATACGCCGCTCATATTACGCGCGTGCGTCCCCCATCACTTTCATCAACTGACTGAAGACTGAATCTGTTAAACACAACACCCGCTAAACAACCATGAAAAGGGAAATACCACGGTAAAGAATTCCGTTGCGCGCGGTGATGTAACATCGTGTTACCACAAGCAAAATTCCGAATAGTCTTGAGTTCAGATGTAGCGGAAAAAAACGTGGAGACACACTGTTTAATAATTCCTTTCCCATAATTTAATTATTTATTTATTTATTTTATTTTATTTATGCCAATTAACATCTTATTTAGCCCTATTACAGCAGAAAAATTAAAATCATAAATACGCCACTAATATTACACGCGTGTATCCCCCATTACTGTCATCAACCGACTAAATATGTTTTACACAACACCCACTACAGAACAGCGTCTCTGTCTTTCTTGTTATGAGTTCTATCTTTGTGTAGACGTGTGTTTGTGTGTCTTTGTGTGGGAGCAAGTGTTCAGGTGTGTGTAAGCTTCAGCATAATTAAATAGCAAGTGGGAGCGTATCGCAGCCAGAGATAAATCTGAATCTTAATTTATTTTTAAATAAGGTAAATATATCAACAGATAAAAAAAAGCATTAAGGTTTGGGAAAGAACGATAGAGGTAAGAGTGTTGTGCATAGTTAGTTCTACAGACTGCCAGATGGAATAAATACTTATTTCTTGTCACGCGAAAGGGGACATCGAGATTAATTTTGGATGGTAGGTTAACATTTCGAGCACCAGCCGAATACACATAGAATTTACCCTGTGCCCGGCTCATTTTTGTGAAATTTCATGCTTTGTGAAGGGTTTCTTAAAAGTGTCATAATAATGAAAATACTAGGTTTAATCAATTGCAACTTCTCATATTTGAAATAAGTAATTTTTGTATGATGGTTTTGCCAACATTGGCCTTTATGGGGCGCCACATTGCGCATTGCAATGTTCGCATATATACAAGATCTCACTCCTTTTTCTGTGCTTTGTATCCCGGAGCCGTGTAAACACGTGATTATAATAACCATGCGTTGTGTCCCGATCCCGTGTTTTTACGTGGTTTACCAGCAATAAAAAAGTACTAATAAAAGTCACTAAATGTCAATTAAATGCACTTTTTAAGACATGTGGTAAACCACGATAAAACACGGGACCGGGACACAACGCATAGTTATTTAATCACGTGTTTACACGGCTCCACGATACAAAGTGTTAAAAGAGTCCACTTTACTATTTAAATACTACTACTACTACCATCACGCCATTTCCCCGTAGGGGTAGGCAGAGCGAATAAACCGCCACCCACGTCTATCCTGGCATACAATCCTAGCCTCTTCCACATTCATACATCTTGTCATACATGCCCTTCGGTTCTGTCTGCTTTTGACATGACCACGCCACGTCTTCCTTGGTCGTCCTCGTCTAACGTTGCCGTTCATTTTTGCCATATATACTTGTTTTACCATTCTCTCGTCGTCCATTCGTTCTACGTGACAAAACCATCTCAGAGACCCTTTCTTAATCTTATCAATTATACTTGTCTCAGATTTACACTCTCGCTTGATTTCATCATTCGTAACCCTGTCATACATTGATTTCCCACACATTCGTCTAAGAGATCGCATTTCAACCGCGTTTACTCGGCTTTCATCCTTCCTCTGCCAGTTCCATGTTTCACTTGCAAACATAAGTGTTGGGACTAAAACTCCGTTGTGCACTGCCAGTTTAGCGTCGATTGACATATTTTTATTAGAAATTACTGTGCTTAGTGCTCCGTTCATTTTGTTGCCCGCACTCACTCTTCTTTCAACATCTTTTTCTACTCTTCCATCTCTTGAAAACATGCTTCCCAGATACACAAATTTCTAAATTTCTTCTACTTGCTCGAGACATTCGTTGTTAACATTTATTATGCAGTCAGTAACCTCACTATCCCTTTCAAATACCATCACTTTTGACTTACTTTCGTTCATCGCCAATTCGCTCTCCAGGCATACATCATACATTCTAGAGACTATTTGCTGCAAATCAGCCTACTATTTAATAATTTGTATAAATAGCATAATTCAGATATATGGCGTCTATTTTCAAGGGTAAAATCCCTTTTTTTAGCAGATTGGCTGTAAGTGCAAAGCGTTTTATTGTTTTTATAATCTAGGTATTTAAAAAAAATTCTTTGAACATTTAATTGATCAATCCTTTCAATGTTCGTTTTGTATTGTGGGCTCCACACAACGAATGCAAACTCCAAGTTACTGCGTTCAAAAGTGTAGAGCTGTTGGTTTCCTAAATTAAATTGAATAAAAATAAATATTCATTTACAATATTTTGAGTTTGTCCAAATTCAGGCATTCAGAATAACATTTTCAGGCGTTGCCTAGTATGTAGGTGAAATAATTCAATTAGATGAATCTCACCTGCATAAATAAAGGTTTCAGCTCTTTAACTTCACAAACATCAACAGATGAAAGAATTGAAGGAATATAGATGTTCAAATATAGGCAGAATGGTGAATGTTACACAGTGTGTAAAGTGGCCACTTAAACCAGCCATTGACAGGTCATAAGCCCTGTAGATGCCTAGACTTCTATATTACCTTTTCTTAGATGTTCTTCATCTCTGTTGTAATATGTTAATATAAACAGCTCCCTAGGGAGTTGAATCCAGTCCTTGTCTACAAAAATTTGGACAAACTCAAAATATTGTTGATAAATTACCTGGTCTATGAAGAAGTATAGAAATTGAAAAAATAACATTTTCAGGCGTTGCCTAGTATATAGGTGGAATAATTCAATTAGATGAATCTCACTTGCATAAATAAAGGTTTCAGCTCTTTAACTTCAGAAACATCAACAGATGAAAGAATTGAAGGAATATAAATGTTCAAATATAGGCAGAATGGTGAATATTACACAGTGTGTAAAGTGGCCACTTAAACCAGCCATTGACAGGTCATAAGCCCTGTTAATGCCTAGACTTCTGTATTACCTTTTCTTAAATGTTCTTCATCTCTGTTTTAATATACCAAAGGAAATACAAAATATAGAATCCCTTCCAAAGTTTAAAGCGGCTTTGAGGACTTGGATCAGCATGGAAAATACAGATATACACCTATTGTGAAAGAGTCGTACAACAGCATATTCTAAACTTTGATGTCTTTATTACATTGTTTATGTCATTTTCCTGTTATTTCTGTATGATTTTTAATGGCATTGTCATATTTGTGTTTGTATACCAAAAAATTCACCAAAAACAATAAAAAAGGAATGGCCCACGCTCAGACGTTTAAGTCTTTGTGGGCATTTTTTCCAAATTTAAGGCTATGTTTATTTTTAGAATATGTATTTTTTCTCTTTTTCTCTTCTATGTTTAATAAATATAATGTATAAAATATGTAATTTAATACATGCATAATATGTAACAGGATGGAAAAATAAACCAAAAAAAAAAAATATATGTTAAAATATTCATGTGATAATGGCCCCGTATAAAAATATATGTAAATAAATACCCAGCTAGTGGACATTATGCTGCCTTGCCCTATGTACTTTTATGGGATAAGCGAATTGATGAAGATGATTATGAACATCGGAATGAGGACTTATTCGTTTATATATGTATCCGATGGAATCTTGCAAGGACCTCTTTATTTTCGTGACTGAAGATCCGATCTGGTAAATCAGCAAGGACGCTATTATTACTGTGTAATTCTTAAAAGCACTTGGCGAATGTACATATTTATCCATACCGCATCTTCTAGTAATGAAATTAAAATAAAATAATACGTGAAGATAGACGTACTTATAGTTGTAAAGAACGGAATAAATATATTTTTTTATTTTTTATTATATAAATAAAACACGAGTGATACTTTAATCCACAAATTTGGAATATCCAGTGACCGGTTTCATCGCTTTCGCGACATCTTCGAGACTGGTATATTTATTAAAGAATTAAATGTATCTTTATTAAAGAGTTAAATGTGAACAGAGGTAAGGATAGATAATTTAAAGTTATATATAAGTAAATTAAATAAAGTTATTTTTATCTTAAGGATCATTATCAACAAATTTTCTTTGGGTTAACTAATGAATTGATATAATGCTATTTTAATGAGTTTGAGTATTTTATTTTATTTTTAGTGTCCCATCCTTCGTGAGTGTGGTTTTGTAAAAAATGATTTCCGAAAAACAAAGGGTAAAAAGTCATTAGTAAAATTATATTACAATTCGTAAAGTAATGGAGAATGCACGTGTGTTATCTGTTCATTAAGTAATTCTACGTCGGGTTTATTTTTTAATCTATCAATTTCGAGAATTTCTAATTTGTCAAGTTTATGGCCTTTAGGTGCATTATGAATTATTTTAACATTATTTTTTAGTTCGAAGGAATGTTTATTTTCTATTAAATGATTGGCAAAATTTGAATTATCTTTATTATTAAACCATGATTGTATGTGCTTTTTATTCGTGTTTTAAAGGCTCTACCCGTTTGGCCTACGTAGCATGTATTTTTACAGTCGTTACAATTAAGGAGGTAAGTTCCTGAGTTGGTATAATCCTGAATAAATATTTATTAGAAAATAAAATTTACGTTTAAAGCATGAATTTTGTTGTTATTCATTACAATTCTAATTTAAATAAAACATCTATGTTTTTAACCTTTCCCTCACTAAGCATCCACAAATTACACATGATCTGAATGGGGGGACCAAACGACCCCAGCGCCTACTTGTATATGGCGTCGAGAGAATAAAACGTTAGAAGTGTTTATGACCGTGCAATAATTTATTCATGTTTCAGCGTACACATATTTCACTCATTTGTGTATTTTATTCATTTTTGTGAGTTTGCCGAATGATTATGTTCCAGGGCCCCGATTACAATGAGAACTTAATAGAGTTTAACCTTCGACTGTCTATTAAGAAAAACCGATATATGTTTACGAAAATGCGTATATTTTCCGTGCCCGGGAAAAGGGGTTTAAGTCAAAAAAGTCGATTTTTCAGGAGAGTCAATCAAAGTTTTGAGTGTGTCTAAAAATTAAGAAAACAGCAGCCAAACCATAAGGATTCAACTGTTTTGGGTATTTTTTTTTTACACAAGTACTTAGAATATTATTTTTGACATTTTGTGTTTTTAAAATTTTGCATTTAATTTTTTACAAAACTTTAGTCTTTTGAATTACAAAATAGAAGATTTTTCCAAAAAAAAAATTGACAAGACTTTTTGACCTGTTATGCAACGATTGATAAGTATCAATAATTCATGACAAATACATAAAAAAATGCGCAAAAAATTAGCTTCTTATAACTGTATATTGAAGTCATTTTGACCATTTTATGACTTAAGCCCCTTTTCCCGCGCATGGAAGATATTTGCATTAAAATTTAGAGTATCTTCGTCGGTAACGTATTACTGAACATGTTTAGAAGAAAAAATGTATGCATGTTCTGCTTTTCATACAGAAAACTTAATTTTACTTTGTAGATAAAATTGAAGATAAATGTTAACTTACCATTGTAATAGGGGCCAGTGTTTTCATTACACCGGAAAGACAACGCAGTTAATTTCTTATGTCTATAAAATAAAATGTTACAAGCAAACTAGAATAGAAGCCCTAATTAAATTTCTATTTCGGCTGAAAATCTTGTTTCAGTCGATCACTACTCATTTTTTAAAATCAATTGTTAATAATATCGCAATATTTGCTATATTCTAGTTGTAGCGAGTGCAGGAATAACTTGTCTATTTATGTCAGTGGATGTGGGTGACTTTAATCTCTTGTACAAATTTCTTTTAAATCAGTATACTGCCATCTATATGTAAAAACATACAACATAATTTGAAAATGTGTTTTTGCAACACACATACGATACTCGTAGTGTTATCAAAAATAAGTTTTAAAAGTTAATTAATTACTTAAAAAAAACTGTATCTTATCACAACCGTGCATTGTGTATTAAAAGCAAAAAACGAATTATAAGATAATAATTTTAATTTTCTTTTAGCCGAGACATAAACCTACACGAACTAATAAGTTTAAATTTACAATCATAGATGGCACTGTAAAATTAATAAAAAGTTACTCTGAATTTTTGGTAGCAGTTTATCGTTACAGCATTAAATCGATAAACCACTATGTACCTACTTATTTTTCATGTTTTTATTATTTATTTGATTTAATTGTCCTAATGCTGGAAAATATGTAAAGTGTGAAATATAAAAATAATAATGCTTAACACATTACAATATCGATGGAAAATATTTTAGAAAAGAGAGTATGAAAGACTTCTTAAATTTGTGAAATTCAATCTTTATCTACTTAAATTTGGACAAACTCAAAACATTGCTGATTATGCGAACTGGTACAAGAAGAACTAACTGTAAAAAATATTTTTAGATGTTGCCTGGTGGGTAAAAAAAAAATCTGATGACAAATTTACGTTTAATTATAATAAAATAAATAAAACAACTTTGTTTTTAACCACTAATTAGTTACGTAAACCTTGACAAAGAAGCTTGTTTGCTTTGAAACCGGTCGGTGAAAAATAAAAATTAGTGGTTAAAAACAAAGTTGTTTTATTTCTTTTATTATAAATTTACGTTTTTATGATTTACCATGGCCATTTTCAACGAGTTGGAAATAACTCACTATTAAAACATGGAAATTGAGTTGGGGTAGAGTGGGATTCGAACCACGGACCTTTGATCCGTAAGTCGGAGACACTAGCCACAGGACAACAACCCGATTATATATTTGGTGTACCCATAAGTAATAAATTATTTTTAGGGTTTGTTATTGACGCCTTAAAAACACTGGTGGAAACGAATTCTAAACTGATTATCCAGGAAATAGTAAACACTCTTCCGGCTACTTGGTCAACTGTTCAAAGATATCTTTACAAAATCGGGAAGGTTTGCAGACAGGGTTAATGGGTCCCCCATCTATTATCGGAGATGAATAAATATCAACGGCATACAATTTGCACATCTCTTTCGTGCAGAAAAAGAACTGATCCATTTTTACGAAGGATTGTTACTATTGACGAGAAATGGGTCTTGTACAGCAACAACAAGCGCACTAAACAATGGCTTTCTTTAAATCAACTAGCCGTAACTACTCCTAAACCATCCCTCACTTTAAAGAGGGTGTTATTGTGCGTTTGGTGGGACTGTAATGGCATAATTCATTTTGAACAATTGGAACCTGGAGTAACAGTTATGGCTGAATTGTATTGCTAACAATGAGGAATTCCACTGTTTTCTATTTTTTTTTTCTATTACGTACTATTTAACTAAGCAAAAAAATATAAATATATATTTTTTGTGCGTTATTGACAAAGATATGATTTTTTAAAGTTACATTTATCAAATATCGCGCCAAATGACTGTAATCAGAGTGTCACTTTTCAGTAGTGACGTCATGAAACGGTTGGCGTTCTTACTTTCACTGACCGCGGTAAGTTGTATTTCCCCAGCCAACAAAACTGACAAGAATCTATGGAATATTGCATTGATTACTTCATTTAGTTGATCGTAATTTGCTCATTTCTATGTTATGGTTGTTTTTACGAACGTTTCGATTTAGAAAAACCTAGAAAGTTGACATAATCTCTGGTTGAAAAAAGAGTATAATGAAAATTATACTCTTTTTTTTCTATGGTCAAAACGTTCCTTACAAGGTGCGGGGGCTTTAAAGCGGAAACCAGAAATACTGCACGTAGATATAAGAAGTGACGTCATTATTTACGATTTTAAAATGAATACTATTTTTAACATTTTTTATTTATTTTTGTGTGCGTTTTTGAGATATTTCATCCTACTCCAAATTTTCTAAATATTCACGTGGATACGAAAACATTTTTAAAATTTAATTCTGGGCTGGGCTGGAATTCCTCATTGGATAGATTGCACAACCAATTGTTGGTAAAACGACCAGGTCTGGTCAACAGAAAAGGGGTAATATTGCAACATGATAATGGACAGCCGCGTGCAGCAAGATTAACCCTTAAAAAAAATGAGGCAGCTAAACTGGGAGGTTTTACCACATCCCCCATATTCCCCAGACATAGCACCATCCGATTTATTCCGGTCCATGGAACACTACCTGAAGAATACAAATTTTAAAAATGACGATGATGTTCGAACTCACCTAGAAGGATATTTTTCTTCAAAGAACTCTGAATTTTATGAAAGGGGAATTAAAAGTCTACCAACAATATGGCAAAAGGTTTTAGATTACGATGGAGATTATAATAATAGATTAAAAATAAAATTAAATGTAGTTAAATTGTTTTTTTTTGTTGTCACTTAAATAATTGATTACTTAAGGGTACACTAAGGGTAATTTATTATGTGTTGTGGATTATTTTTCATAAATTCTTTTCATATTCTCCCTGTCCAATCTGATAACAAGCCTTTAAAATAGAGGCTTAGCGGGTCATTCCTCGAATTGCTTTTTTAACGTGTTCTTACTGGGGTAGCCCGTATCGAGGACACTTTTTTTACTTTTGAAAACATGCATTATATAAAAACAAAGGTTTCATTTGGAGCACCCACTACTTTTACATTTTTCAAAAACATTCAAGTATTTGTTTGTTCTTTAGTTTAATAGTTTTTTATTCTATTTTTCTAACTAACTAACTAACTAACTAACTAACCATCACGCCATTTCCCCAGAGGGGTAGGCAGAGAGGATAGAACGCCACACCACTCTGTCCTGGCACACTTCCTTTGCTTCCTTCACATTCATACATCTTCTCATGCACGCACGATTATTCCGACTTTTCACATGACCACTTTCAAGAATTTGTTGTACTTGATCATGCCATGTCTTTCTCGGCCTTCCTCGACTTCTACAACCAGACACATTCGCATCATAAATCTTTTTAGCCGTTCTTTCATCATTCATTCGCTCCACATGACCGAACCATCGTAAAAGACCTTTCTTAATTTTGTCGATAATGCTTAACTCAGCCTTGCATTCTGCTCTAATTTCGACATTAGGGCACCGATCATACATTGTTTTTCCGCACATTCGCCTGAGGGATCGCATTTCAACAGCATTCAGTCTACTTTCGTCCCTTTTTTTCCAACTCCATGCTTCGCTTCCATACATTAGGGTTGGTACCAGAACTCCATTATGAACTGCTAATTTAGCCTCTTGCGATAGACACTTATTTGCTACGACAGACTTTAAGGCACCATTAACTCTGTTACCGGCACTAACCCTCCTTTCAATATCCTTGTCCATATTTCCATCTCTAGTAAACATACTACCCAGATATACAAATTCTTCGACCTGTTTCAAACTATCTCCATTTACTACAATCTTACATTCAGTCATAGTTACATTTCTTTCAAAGACCATGACGTTCGACTTTTGCACATTCATTAGCAAATCACTCTCCTTGCACACTTCGTAAACCTTTGTAACCAAGGATTGCAGTTCCTCTTCGCTGTCAGCTAGGAGGACTGCGTCATCGGCGTACAGAAGGCAACTGACAGTTAGATTACTCATTTTCGCTCCCACATCCATACTTTTCAATTCTTTCATACACTTATCCATGTATATGTTGAATAACCACGGTGACATTACACATCCCTGTTTGACTCCTTTAGGGATGTCAAATTCTATTTTTCTTCTTTTTATAAAACATATGGAACCATTATATTTGTTTTTTTTTATTTCTTCTTAATGCTACTTTTCTCAAATCATTGAAAACAAATAAAAATATGTTACAATATTACGTCAGCACTTTTTTTTTTTATCTTTATGAAAATTGAGGTCTCGCCACCTGATAACAAAGTATTATTTAATACAATATTTTGAGTTAGTCGAAACATTTGTAGACAAAAAAATAGATTTCACCCCCTAAGGAGTCGTTTAGATAAACAAATTACAACAGGGATGGAAAACACTTTAAAAAAGCCAATATGGAAGTCTAGACATTTATAGGGCTTATGAGCTGCCATGAAACCAACTGGTCAAAGATGAAGTTTTAAAAAAAATGTGTTCAGGCGTTGCCTAGTTTGTGAAATAATTCGATCGGATGAATCTCTTCACAATAATTAAGGTTTCATCTCTTTAACTTCTCTAAAATCAACAGATAGAAGACTTAAAGAAGTATGGTTGTTTTAACATAGGCAAAATTGTGAATGTTACACAGTGTGTAAAGCAGCTACTTAAACCAGCCAATGGCGGGTCATAAACCCTGTAAATGCCTAGACTTCCATATTCACTTCTTTAAAGTGTTCTCCACCCCTTTCGTAATTTGTTAATATTATTTAATACTTTATCGGGACAAACATGTTTTGGTACTTAATGTTTTAATTATCATAGTAATATTGTAACGTGTGTATTTTTTTGAATAAAGTCTTAAAATAAAATATACAGGTAACTGAAACCGAACCACCCATAGCAAATTCGCATTTGGAGGAGGTCATTTGCTTGTTATTGGATCTTACTTTCCCTAGCAAAAGTTTTACAGTTTGGGAGATATTATGTCAATCTACGCTCATCTTAGACCCTTAAAAGTTCTACAGAAAAAAATCATTAAAATAATACTTTATAAACCATCCTTGTTCTCAACTACCGAACTATTCAAAAAAATTAATGTTTTAAGAGTGGAGGATATCTACAGAAAGTGTTGTATGCTCCAGGTGCATAAGGAGAGCCTCCCATCGGACCGTATTACGGGAAGGTTAAGAACAGGATGCCTTGCTCTACAGAGAACTAAAACTACCACAGCCAAAAATCATTATACTGACATAGGACGGAACCTTTTCAATAATTTACCACAAAATCTACGTCAAGAAATAAATGACGGAAAATCTAAGGATAAATTAAAGAAAAGCTTCTTGACATAATTAACATTAACTGTATTTTGAAAATGGAGATGTATGTTTAATATACGCCTGTGTTTATAAATTTTGTGTTTTTATTTTAATATTTTTTAGTGTTATATTTTCTCAATTTTTAAAAAATGTTTAATTTTTTATTTCTCCTATTATTATTTTGTTTTGCATTTTTTGTTTCTTTTTGTAAACTTGCCAAACACAAGAGCCAGACTCTTTTTTGGCAAGTTCAACCTTACGTGTCCCATTTTTATACTAAATGTATTGTTAATTGTTTATTTATGCTAATAAAGGTTTTTATTTTTTTAAAAAATATATATATACATACTTTATTGAGATTTTTCCAAAATTTGTCCTTCAAGTATTCAGAAGTTTATTTAGTATTATTTTTTTATTTTTTATTATTTGTTGGTAGTCATACACATTTTCGATTAAAATACGTTGGAACTTCCCTCAAACTACGGTTAAAAAATAGATACTTCGCTTTAAAAAAAATACTTTAAAAAAAAAAACTTTACCATCAAATTCAACCGGAAATAAAAAATTAAAACAACGGTGTTTCAATAATTTATTCTACTCTAAGTTAGTTCTCTACTTCGTCACCTTTTTTTTTAAATCGTAATATACCTTAACAATATTTTAAGTTTGTCCAATTTTTTGTAGACAAGGACTGGATTCAACTCCCTGGGGAGCTGTTTATATTAACATTTTATCACAGAGATGAAGAACATTTAAGAGAAGGTAATATAGAAGTCCAGGCATCTACAGGGCTTATGACCTGTCAATGGCTGGGTTAAGTGGCCACTTTACACACTGTGTAACATTCACCATTCTGCCTATATTTAAACATCTATATTCCTTCAATTCTTTCATCTGTTGATGTTTTTGAAGTTAAAGAGCTGAAGCCTTTATTTATGCGGGTGAGATTCGTCTAATTGAATTATTTCTCCTACATACTAGGCAACGCCTGAAAATGTTATTTTTTCAATTTCTATGGTCCATGGAGAAGTATAAAACTTTACGTAAGGTCCAATAATTATCAAATGACCTCTTTTGAATTTTGAATTTGTTATGGCGGGTTCAGATCCAGTCACCTGTACGTATATGCCTAACTCAAAATCAGTTTTTTTTTACTTATGTTTATTTTATCGGAGGTGCCGAATGCAAAAATATGCTTTGGTATTTTTATGCAAAAGGTTATTAAATAAAAAACATTAATAAAAAACAATACTTTTTTAGGTAATTTATTTTACAATTGGACCATGCTTTTAAATATAAATATTCTTAAATTAAATAAATAAACAATGAAATGCTTTTTAATGATAATGCTAAACTCAACATCAAAATTTGTAATGTTTCTAAGCACATTAGGTATAAAATATAATATTTTGTACAAATTTCACATGATATAAAATGCATAAATAATTTATCAAGGGGATTATTTACCATTTAAGAGTTAAACAAAACAGGTAACTAAAATATAATTTTCTGTCACTTTTGATGGCTTCAAATTCAGAAAAAAGCAACGTATAAACTTCAAATTCACACAAATCCCCATACCCCCCGTTACCTGCGCCGTTTTACACTTTCCAAAACCAACAGCGGTCCATCTGATGATGAAACCTCTCAAGATGTTAACGACTTTTTGATGCAATGCCCCTTATTTAGCGTCGGTAGACATAACCCTGAGGCACGATGCAGAAGCGCTGCTGAGGATCTAACAATTATTTTTTCAATGTGTGCTTATATTTTTGAATAAAACATAAAGTAAAAATAGACACATTTAAATTAATTTACATTTAATATGCCTTTACTCAAGTTTATTCTTTTATTTATTTAAATTTTCTAAAACACATTTGTCCATATAAACATTTGTAAACTAAGTCAAACGTTTTAGTACACTTTTACCACGTATTTATAATTGAAAAATTCCCACGCAAATGTCGTCTGAAAATATGCAGTTTTCATAAATAAAATGCATTGATTATGCACACACCAATTTAGCGCCTATGGCTGCTCTCAGGTAAAAATCTCAAATAAGGAAGTCCATCTTGTTGTGTAGTGGGTGTGACACGTTCGTCTACCATTCTTGAGGTCCTTGGGTTCAATTTCTAGCAGAGTGGACAGCTTGCCCACCACATACCGCACACCGCATCTGAGGACATAGGTCTCCTTGGCGGTGCCCACGTTTACGGAAAATTTTCTCGTTGTCAAACGAGAAAAGCTGCCCGAAGGAGCTCTCTGAAATCTGGTAGCCTTAGCATTTTTGTGCTGAAAGAAAGTAATCCAGAAGTACATAACATGTACTTTATTGGATTGAAAAAAGAGGGAAGTAAATTCTTCACTGACTGGGATTAAATTGATTGGACATGATCAATTCGCCGAAATGATTACACTACTTTTTAAAAGCATTGACATTCTTTTTGGAAGCCACTCTGTATATCCGACAGGACCTATAACAGAGCCAAGGATAGTTAGCGAGAAGCTCCATTCGGTAATCATAAAGAAGGGGAAAGGGACAAGAGCACAGGATGTGTTCAGAAGATTGGTTAGGATATCCGCAGCAGCATGAAGGGGAGTCAACAATATTAAAAACAAATAATTTTTAATTAAATTTACCATGGCCTGGTAAAAACTGCTTAGTCCAAAGGGGACACGATAAATTGATTTTAAAGAATGTTTGAACTTCGCTATTTTATTGTTTCAGGACTGGCACTTGAAGCGAACGATTGATCATCTTACCATCATGAAATAGATGATCGAAATACACTGCATTTATTTTACCAATGCAGTGCCCTATGAACCACTGGGTGCGGAAAGGAAAATGATTATGATGATGATATTATTAGTACTATTTAGTATGTGATTAGGTAAGACACACTTAAAAGCAGGGGTGCACTGATTTTAGGAAAATAAAATTTACTAAAGATTTTTAAAAAAACTCCAACGGGCAAAAATTCATGTAAAGGTTAAAAATGCTCGGCGTTCTTATTTTTATTTAATCTGAAAACAAATACTGTAACCTTTTGCAAGCGTAGTAAAATTTTACAGAATGGTTCCAAGACTAGTTGATCACAATATTGTAGAATGTTTTGAATAGTTAATGTTAGTTAAAATATGTTTATATATGTACCATTTCAAGAATTATAAAAATTAAAACTCATTCTAAAATACAATGTCGCTAATCGCCAATACCAACATTTGAAATGTTTTTATTTTATTTCTTTATCCTTAAATAATGCAGACAATGGCAACTCAAGCCATTATTTACAACGTTACTTTTAAAAGATGAAAGAAACGTAAGTAAGTTGCACGCCCAGGGATAATATTCTAAATGTTCTCGCGGCCGTAGAAAACGCTTTTATCTCGTGTATTTTGTATGTAAATACACGAGATAAAGGTGTTTTCTACAGCCACGAAAACGGTTCAGAATCGCACCACAGACTGGCCGACCTAACCGCAATATTTGACTACAGTGCGTAAAAAAAAAAACATTCTGGCACTGCATATTTTGCGAGTGCACCCCTGCTCAAAAGTTTTACAAATCACATTCTAATTAAATTTTAATCTATATTAAATCCTTTATAAAAGGCGTTTGATATACACAAAAGTTTTTTCAGTTGATATGAATTATTAGGTTTTTTTCAGTTTAATCAAACTGAATTTTATCAACACATTTCATAAAATTTATAGCAATAGTACAATGATGTAAAAAATTAAAAGACTACATATTTTCAATAAGGTTAGCCACTATTTTATTATTAATTGTACGTTTTATTTAAATTAAATTAGTATTAATTCTAGTGAAATTCTAGTGAAATTCAGGGGTGCCATAGGTTGAAGACGGGGTTTTGAACTGGCTACCGGAAGCGGAGTAGGAGTCGTACTTTCCACCGGAAGAGGGGGTGGAAAAGCTTCCGCTGTTGTAGTCGGGGGCTGTGAATTGATTGGCGGATGGCGCAGAGTATGATCCTGAAACGAAAGTAATATTTTGAACCATTTAAGATTTAATCAATTCACGCAAAATTTGTTTATAGGGAACATTTATTTCCCGAACAAAGAGGTTTTATTTCAAAGAGGGAGGTTTTTTTATTTATTATTTAACACTATAAAGTGATATAAATACATAAAAAATTTATAAACATATAAGGGCGGGCATATTGCCTTAAGGCAATTTCTTCCTACCTACCAAAACCGTTCAGTTTGAGAAAAGTAAATGGACATATTGAATCTTACAATTTTAATAAAATTAAAAACAGAGATATACAAAATAGAAATATATATAAAAAACATTAACGCCGTACTATGAATAAACTAAAATAACACTATACTATGAAAAGAGAAGAGGGGATGGGGAAGAAATTAGAAGGATAAAGGAAAAGTTTAAATATTTAGATGGTGACATTACAATCTTGACTTCAATGTAAATAAAAAAGGGGCGTCTCTAAAATTAGATGGTAGATTATTCCACAATCGAGCAGATACTACTGTGAAAGAGGAGGCAAGCAAATTAGAGCGATGAAAGGGTATTTAAAGGGTTCTCTCGTTACTAGAACGAAGAGATAGTCCGTGTTGTGATAGAGATTGGAAGAGCTCTCTCAGATAAATAGGCGAAGTGGGATTATTTAAAATATTAAGAAGAAGTGATAGTTTGTAAATGTTTCTTCTATGCCTGATACTGAGTCAGTGTAGTTGAGTGCGATATTCGGTTATGTGATCGAATTTACGAAGATCAAAGATATAACGTATTCAGACATACTGCAATCGTTCTACCTTTTCAAGTAATTTAGAGTTAGCATCTGGATAACATACATCTGCATAGTCAAGGAGTGGACGAAGTAAGCTCTGGACAAATGTTTGCTTGACATTAATTGGCAAGGAATTCTGTAATCATTAAAGTGAGTGCAAACTGCTATAAAGTTTACCACTAACTTCGTTAACCTGATCGTGCCACCTTAAATGCTTTTGAATGATAATACCTAAGTTTTTGACTGAAGTCATGAATGGAATTTCTTCAACAACTATTTTGAAAAGAGGAAGTGTGGAAAAAATTAACTTTCGAATACATTTTTTTGCTACCAACAAGTACAAATTGGGTTTTTGTTGGATTTATGAGAAGTCCATGTTGTTTTGTCTATGAAAAGATATGCTAGAGCTCAAGTGACATTACTCTGTGTCTCAACATGTGTTTCAACAATGTCGACGGGTTCGAAATGAATATACAATTGCAAATCATCGGCATATAAATGGTACGAACAGGGGAGGTATTTTGTTTTTGGATTGATAAAAAGGGAAAATAAAAGTGGAGAACACATCGAAATTAAAAAGCTAAAAGTTTATTTTTTAATTCCTGGTGTCCCTAAGTACTTTTCTATTTTCTTCTGCTTATGTTTGTAAAGTCGTATGCTTAATTATGCAACGTAATATTTTTATTTCGTTTTTTATTATCTTTGAACATTGCTCCACATTCCGGTGTCCCCAATATCCCAAATACATTTTAACAATTAAAAGGATTAAAAAAATAATTTTGAAGCACCTAAACTATTGACCAAATGTACATTTTAATAACTATGAAGAAGCTGCAGTACATCACAAAATGGATATCTCGCAATCTAGATGAACCACTAATACCGTTTTCCTTTACAAAATAGTCAATAATAACTAAGATAGCCCACAACTGCTTGAGAAAATTCAAATGTGTACCCCTTAACGTACCACACGGCTGCAATATTTTTTTTGGTTTTATTATTTATCGAAGATAATTTTTTTTTGTGACGATTTTTTAAGTTTTGTATTTCTAAAACTACTCCGCTTGTGACACTTCGAGTTCTCCTCCGCTTCTTCTCGGTCAGTTCTGCCGATTGGTCTGTTGACGATAAGAAAACCGGAAATCTTTCACAACTAAAATAGACATTTTTCATTATACTCTCTCAGCTTTTGCGAATAATCTCTTTGGAATAAATCTTATTCAATAAGTACACACGTACAACTTATTTTTTATTGCATTGTATCCTGTATAAACAAAAATATTAAAAAATATGTATTTCAACTTAACGTATAAATCTATTTTGTGTAATTCTATAATTGAAGATATATATGCATGTTAAATTATTTCGACGAATGCTTTAAATTGTATGTTTTCTAGTATGTATCTTTGTTGAATTACCTAATAAAATAAAAAAAAAATAAAAAAAAACTCTCTTAGCATTGGTTGATTCATATAAACTAGTGACGTCGTTCAAAGTAGGTCGTTTTTAAAAAAATATAGATTTATTTTTTTACGTACATTTTCAAGAAACTTTGCCGTATAATTTAGTACTATTATTTTTACCGCGCGTAAAAAAACATTTTTTGTACACAATTCCCTTACTGATGAAGCTTTCCACTGTTTCATGTTTGTATATCATACACACATAATAAAAACAATGCATCTTTTTCCAGAATCCTATGTAACTTCAAATACCGAATAACTATAACAGTGTAAGTCACTATTATAATATTAATAATATTAACTTATTACATTAAAGTAGATTGTATTAGAAAAAAAACAAATCTCACTAATGTTACTATATTAATTTTTTAAAATAAAAAAAAAGTAAAAAAATATATTTAAACATATATTTTTCTGAAATCACTGTATGTTTCCTCTAAACAACTCTAAAGAAAATGCTAAGGCCTTAATGGCAAATAATTTAGTTAAGTAAAGTATATTATTTACATAGGATTTATTGAATCACTTTTAACCGTCAATAAATTATTACAACCACATTGTACAATTTAACAATTAGTTAATTAAACCTAAAAAACGAATCAATTCCAATCAACGCCCTGATTTAAATCAATAAACACGAATTTAAAACCAAGCTGTCTTGTCCTACAAATATTATTCGACTCTATAGTAACTCTTTCTAAACAGCTTGTGTTGGACAACATTTTAATTTTTTTTGTTGACAGAGCCTGAATTTCAAAAATTACGTTGTTCTAGAATCGTTTGCAATTTGAGGCAAAATATTTTTTTTATAAATGAAGTCTATTAGCAGGCACATAAGCATATCTTTATTCTGGTGTTGAACTATGGAAATCTCTGTTTTTCTCAAATTCATCAATATTCTCATGTACAAAGATTACGTTTTTAAATATATTGACATGTGACTGTCGATATATTTATTTCTTTAAACATATCTCTAAAAAGATTCTCTAGGATTCACATTGTTAATTGCTAGAACAACTCTCTGCTGCAGCACAAAAATAGAGTAAATACTTGCAGCGTTTCCACACAATAAATTACGAGTGAATAACATTTTCACAAAAAAAACCATCTCAGACCGCCTTCCCCTAGTCTGCAAAATGTTACCTTGGTTATAGTTCCCCGAAGATGCTGCAGGCGCGCCGTACGAAGCGCTGGGGTTGGCAGCTTGGTTGTTTCCACCCCCGTACACCTTGTACGTCTCAGGGTACTTGGCCTCCCCTTCATACCTGACGTCGGCGTGGAAGCCAGTCTTCCAATCGGCGTGGTATGTAACTAAAACGAAGAAGAAGATCAGTGTTTTTTTTTCCAAATTGACTTTTCATTTGCTTTCGATTTTTTTCCTAAATCAATTATCTAACATTAGCTAAATAATTTTTGCTTTACATTTATTTTTTATTTTTCGCTTTCTTATTTCCCAATTATTTTGTTCATTTATTTAACTCATTATAAACATAAACAATTTATGAAGTATTAAATGAATGAATAAATTGTTAAATTTTACTGGTCAAAAAAATACAGAAATTAATTTTAAAAGATATTTTTAAGAAACCGTCTACTTTTTCCACTGTTTTATTATTTAAAAAATTAAGGTTTTAGATAAATTTTCTATAATATTGATACAAAAATTATTGTTTGCTTCAAATAACATTAAAAGAAAATAAAGAGTATTGTTTTTACGTCACAAAATGTAAGTACGCGACCTAGAACAGGTGGTAATATCTTAATTCCCAAATTAAAAACAATTACAGCACATCATCATTATACTTAGATAGGAATATTTTTCTTGAATGAAATGAACTAAGAAAATAAAAAGTGCAGTCAGGAATACAATATATTTAAGAAAGAAGTGAAACGTTACATTTATAATTCTTCTTTATGTAGCACCACTGATTAAACACACCGTTTATATATATTTTGTGTAATTTATACGTTATCCTAAACATATTAATAATTGAAAAAAAAAACTAACTATTGTAAGACGTCACTCCACATCCCCACACAAAAATAGTTTTTTCTTTTACGTAATGGGAAACGTTAACGTTATATAAATATATTTATAGAGAGTGTATATAAAAATTGTATTTAGTAGTAATATACTTATATTTGTTTCTAAATAAAATAAAAATAAATTAAATAAAAAAAGGAAATATATAAAAATATATATATACATATAAGGGCAGGCATATTGCCTTAAGGCAATTTCATCCTACCTACTCAAACCGTTCAGTTTAAGAAAATTACAAGTACATAGACAAATTCTACTCAACTTTACTGTGTTGTATTTAGAACATAAGATTTTCTAATGGTTATTGTTATATTTTATTAAGAGATGTTATGTTTCTTTTTTACTTTTTGTTTTTTGTTTTTTGTTCACTAAATTTTTTAGTTTTCATTATTCTATTATTTCATACTATGTACTACATGATTATTGTGCATTGCTGTGATTATTTCTGTAAATTATTACTTTTGTAACGGGTTCTTTGAACCGTTGATGTATAAATAAATAAATATGCAGAATTTTATAGTTGAATACAAAAAAAGACTTATAAATAGACAGGGACTATGAAATATTCTGGTGAAGGATCTTGGACCAACATGCAAAGAGTTCCTCTGTGCGAACTTAGTTATGCATCCTAGAACTGACAGTACACTATCAGATCTACCACTAATACGATTTAAATTATAACTTAACAATTCCCTATTCAAGTAAACATATTTCAAGCACTGAAATAAATATAATTTTCTAAAACTAAGGAGTAAATAATTAATGCTTATTGGAAACATAAAAAGCGTTTTGTCAAAAATCGGAGATATCCTCAATACAGTAGAAAGTTTACCAATGTGTCGCATGTTGCGCTTGTAGTAGAAGAGTAATCCTAACATATTATTGTCTCCGCACACTCTTTACATCTCACTCTCGATAATACGGGTATTTTTGGGAGCGAGACAGGCAGTTTTTTTTTAGTCTTTAGCAATTAGATTAAAAATACCATAATTTTTTATTTTAACCATAAATAATTGAAGCAATTGCCGATGAATATTACAGTTTTGCGATTAAAAATCTCTCATTTTTTGCATGTGTAGTGACTACACAGCACAGTAATGCGCGAAAGTTTTTAGGATAGTACGGGAAAGGTTAAACATATATTGATTCTTACCAATCTGCGTCCTTCCATCCGGAAGCTGCACCCTGTATTCTCCTTTGACAGTATTTCCGTCGGACATTTCCTTACGCCCATAGTCGTTTCCGGTATAGGGATCCTTTACTGCGTATCCAAATTCATAGGATTTGGGCTGAAAGTAGAAAAAATATAATTACCACTATTTTCATGAGTTTTTAAAAATGTATTGAAAAATGTCGATTCGATTTGCACGCAAGGCTGAGACAAGCATTATCTACAAAACCAAGACATGAGTGCTGCGCTGGTTTGGAGATGTAGAGCAAATGAACAACGATAAAAAACAGCCTCCGTGGTGTAGTGGTTAAGACGTTCGACTCACACAAGAAACGTTCTGGGTTCGATTCCCGGTGAGAAAACAAAAAAATTAATCTATTTTTTTAAAGCCTAAGTTTTCTGTGCTAATAATTCACCATTGTAATTGGGCCTCCTGGCCTGTTGTGGTGCAAATAAAAAATATAAAAAGTTAAAAAGTAAAATAATAAAAATGAAAAGGTTTTCGAAACACTTAGTCTGTTATTGTTTTAGTTAACAAACTGTTTTATACGCACTAATATAGTACACACGCTGTCAGTAACTAAATCACATACATTCTTATCAATAATGCGTCAGGACTGCACAGATTATGTATACTGCCCTCACAAGCAAAAAGTCAGCTATTTGCAAAACCAATGTTTTGAGATATGATCCTCAGTGATCAGAATAAATATATATTTTTTAATAGTATTTTCATAGTATAATTATACATTTTTACAATTTAAAAAAAAAATATCTTCTTATATTTTTACTAAATCTTAAATCCCACCAAGCCACGTTCTGTAGCTTGAAATTGATTTCACGAACAGTTTTTTCTGTCTCCTGGAAAACGTTGATTTTGTGAACCGACGATATTTCACGCGTCAATCAATTTAAAAATAAAATATTTTGTCTCAGTTTTCTTCATCCAGATTTTAATTTCTGTTTTTAAATTTTTTGAAATCAGTTTACTTATTTTTATGTGGAAGCATATTAAAACTATTCAGCAGAAAAAAAATCCTTGCATCTATGTCCAAAATGGAGGAATATTGACCGTTTATTAATTTACTTAATACACATTATTTGAGACATAATTCCCAATTCCATGGGACTAAAAGTCCTGTGTTGAGATGGAACTAGCAATAAGTTGACACAGACACATGAGTATACCATCAAAAATATTATATAGAATCACAAACATAACAATAATATTATTTCGACGATGTATATCTCCCATTCTGGCTAACATAATATTTTAAGCGTTTATAAGACATATTTCAGGCACATCAAAAGCTTTAAAAACTTCTTTAAATGAGGTTCTTTTTGGTACCTTGAGAATAACTTTTATGAGTCTTTTTTGAATTTTAATAAGTAATTGTGTAAATGTGTAGCTACAGCATTAAAAAAAATGTTATTATACTCCAAGACACGTAGTCTTATCTTAATATTCAAACAAGAAGGTTTACAATATTATGGGTTATTAAATGCATTTTTTCTTGGCTGTATATTGTGGCGTAAACTCATAATAACCTTTAAGTTTAAGGTTGAAAACGCTATTAAACCCACAAGTTCACTCATCTTCCGTAAAACAGAGTTCATGATCCTTTGAATTACGTTATTATCTACAAGAGGATCATGTCCTGCAAAGGATTATTCTATTTATACTATTTAGGTACTTAATATATGTGGCTTGCATATTAATAAGCATTTCTTAGAATTTGTCAGAGGTCAAAACTGTAATTTAAAAGAGATTCTTAAAGCTGAATAGCGTAATATTTTATCACGTTTTATGAAAATCAGCGTCTTATAAAATTAAATAAATTCATATTTATTTATTATAACACCGCGTACGAAAATATGCGCACTTCGGCGGGGGTATGAAAAAAACAATATCCTCCAGACTTTGCTTTAAAAAAAACGCTATCTTCATCGATAGGTACTTATCGAAAAGGTGTAAAGTAAAATTGATATTTATGTACGAAGGTGTGTATATTTATATGTAAATGTAAAGTATCTCCGTCGGTAACCCGCGATTGAACATATTATAAGAAAACAATTATTTATTATGTTTTTAGATAAAGTTTTACAGTTAACTTTCAAATAACTTAAAAGATATACAAAACATTAAAATACTTAAAAAAACACAAAAAAAAAACTGTTTTTACAGCCCATGTTAAGACTGATATGTGATGATATTTTATTTACTTTGAATAGTGTCATAATGTATATTATATCCCCAATACAAGCACTGATTGGAAATATTTTGTACCAATAATATTTTACAATATTGATCATATTATAATATGAAATTATATAATATTTTTAATGTAATGTAGTATGTTAAGTAAAACTATTGATTTTGTCATAAATAAATAAATTAGATACAATAGAAGATAAACGCAAACTTCCCATTGTAATACAGGCCCTGGTATACAAATTAACAAACTTCTACCTAAACCTTTTCTTGGAAGGTCTGAGTGAAAACTATTTCTGAATGTTTAATCTTCTTCTTCTTCTCGGCTAAGATCGATTGATTTGGTATCAGCTAAAAGCTAACTCCTGAGACCGAGTTTCACTGTTCTTCCCTCTCCTTGGTGGTGTATTCCGGGCAGACGGCAAACGGCCGGGATTTCGTGGGCAATGGTATAGGGGATTTCGGAGCTGACCATTAATGGAATTATTGACGTAATCTCTCCATAATCCATTTACCAAGCAGTGGGTATCGCAAATCCGTCTAACTTCTTGACTCTAGATTCTGCCTCTTTTGGGTTTCCCTGCGATTGCCTTTAGTACTTTCATCTCTGACGTTCTGAGCAGTTATTTGGTTTTTCTATTTAATTTTTCTATTTAGTTTTTCTACTAGGTTTTTCGTTTTTTTATTTTCTTTCTATCTATCCTCGCCTCTGTTGTATACACCATGATTTGGTCTGATACACGTTTTGTATATCCGAATTATGTTTCCAATAATCATGTGTTCATTGTACTATATGACATTTCTTAGGCATCCAGATGTTTACTAACTTAGATGGATATGTTCTCATCACCACTATGGCAGCATCATCTGCATGACATGCGATGTTAATGACCTTATCTCCCTAAGTAGATTCACTACTTTTTTTATTCTTATTATATATATTTATTCTGCTTGTGTCAGAAAAGATTTTAGGCGTATATATTGTTGTGCTATATTTAGTGATAAAGGTGCTAAACTTGCTTTGTTTCTTTGTTGTTCTCAATATGTGTTATTTTCTTAATGTTAATAAATTTGTGTCCCGAATTCAGTTGTTGTAACTTCTGGGAATGTAATACAACGTATTATACTTGTAAAATACCCTGTGTCATATGATTTATAAATAAAAAATAAAATAAAAATATAAAAAACTCGGCAAATGATTTAATAAAATAATCGTAAAAATAATTCATGAACATTTTGGCCGTTCCCAATGTAATAAACTGTCAAATTGATCAAATAAAAAAAATAATTCATTTGAATTGTCTTAAACACACTATAATAGACTTTTTTGCGTTTTTATATCAATTTTGGATGCAGAGTTTCATGTTTGCATGAAAAAACTTATAAAATAGATTTGATCGGTACATAATCAGTGATCATTGATTTCCATCACTATTGTCATTAGTTTGGTAGCTGTCATTTTAATCAAGCTAAATTTTAAGAACTATAGGACGCATCTATCGTTAATAGATCGATGTCTAACCCACTTTACAGCTGGCCTAGACATTCAAATTTCTAACAGCATCATCTCTGTTAAATTCATAACGAACGAAGTACATTACTTAATGTGTTTTCCTTCAATACGATTTAAAAAATGATTAACATTTATTATTGGATCGTTAAATGTAATTCGAAAATGTTAGCAGTATGAAAATTAACAATAATGACTAATGGAAGAACAATGCGTATAACCTTGCTCTAAACATATCTTCACTAATCGCTTTCCCATGAAATTATTGCGACCTATTCCTAAGGTTAATAATGTCGGGAAACACGGTAATTAGAGAAATAAAATAAATATATTACAACATAGATTGGGAATGAAATGGGAATATGGAAGTCTAGGCATTTACAAAGCTTGTGTCCTGTTATTGGTTGGTTAAGTGGCGTTAAAAAAACATTTTTCTTAAATTTATTGAGTTAACTTTACGGATTAATACACTCATTTTACTTATACATTCATACTAATTAACATTAGTTATTATTATTATTTTTATTTTGTGTTTTTTTCTTTATATTTAATGGGCCTTACTTATAAATCGGGAATAAAGTTAAGCTTGAGAACAACAACAACAACAACAACAAACCATCACGCCGTTTCCCCGTAGGGGTAGGCAGAGAGGATAGAAGCCATAACACTCTATCTTGGCATATTTTTATATTTTTATTTATTTACAATTTTAAAAAACCCGTTAGGGTTACATTAGAAATTTAATATTGTATAGTCATTTTATATCTCGTCTAGTCTAGTTAGTTCAGTCATCATGTGCTTTTTCAGATTGATTTTAAATTTGTCTCCAGTAAAAATTTTCAAGTAGTAAGGTAAGTCGTTGTAGTGTGTAAGTCCATTATGTAGTATTTTTGACTGTCCTGTGTTTGTCTTTGCTTTTTCAATATGATAGTGTTGTTGTTGTCTGGTGTTATATTTGTGTATGTCAGCATTTTTGACTAATATTATGTCGTCGTCTTGTATGTTTCCCAGTGTTATTTTGTGCACAATTTTTAAGGTCTCAATTTTAGTCAAGTAGTTTATGTCAAACTGGTGTGTTTTTTTTGTACAGTTCAGTCGTAGAGGTCAGGTAGGGTAGGTTGTATGTTAGTTTAAGAATTTTATTTTATTTTATTTATTTTTTTTTATTTTTTATTTTCTTTTATTCAGGAAACATACAGTACAGTTACAAAGTTTAATATTTTACACAATTGGACTTAATTCTAATGGACCAGTGAAGTTTCCATATTAAAAAGCAATTAAATCTAATGTTAATTATGAAAGTATAAAAAAGAGAAGGAAAAAGAAAACATAAATGAAAGTTGTTTAAAAATTTAAATTTAAGTGAAAAAAAAATATATTTTAAGGTTTGTAGTTTGTAGTGAGTATTTACAAATGGAAATAATATTAAAAATGAAGAAAACTTGTAAGAGTAATTAAGAATTAAGAATGGAAATAAAGAATGAAAAACATACTCAGATGTAAAAATAAAATAAAATAGTAATAACATTTTTTTTAAAAAAAAGGAAAAACATAAACACATATTTATTTTAAGGGATTCAAAGAAACGATGAGAAGAATCTTTAAGTGAAATATAAGACAGTAAATTTAAATTTAGGTCAATTTAAAAAACATCTTCAAAATTAATGACACATTATAGTAAGAGCAGCAATATATTGATTTTATTAACATATATAATATAAGTAATTAAAAGTAGTTTAAAAGTATAACAAGTATAAAAACATGCCAATGGCAGCAGAGGAAAAAGAAAAAATAAAGAAGGAATAACAAGTATGGCAAGTAATCATTTAAAATTTGAAAAAGCAATATAAGGAGAAGATTTTAAACCAAGAGAAGTCGATAAAATTTCATTAAAGCGATTTTAGAAGTAATACAAAATTTCAAAACAGAAATTTAATTTATAATAATAATATGAATGTATGTAATTTGAGTGATATAAGAGAAAAGGGACCAACCGGAGTTTTATTCAAAAGTTTTCAATACACTATTTTTAAATAATTGTAATCCTGTATGATATATATCTATATGGTTAAAAAAGCTGTTAAAAGTGGAACACGATCTGTGTAAAAACGAATTCTGGCAATAGTTCGTATTGACACTAGGTATTCTAAAGGTTGGGTGATTTCGTAGGGCACGTGATGGACAGTTAATTTGAATTTTATTTAGGAGCTGGGACGAATCAGCTAGACTGTTAATAATTTTATAGAGGAATGTGAGGTCCATTAATGTTCTCCTTTTTTCGAGGTTAATCAGTTTGTGAAAACGTCCAGATAAGTCATGATTTGGAAATATAAGAGAGCATCGGAAATTCAAATGTTTTAAAAATTTGTTTTGTACTTTCTCCAGCCTGTCAATATAAGTAATGTATTGTGGATTCCAAACGATAGACGCAAATTCAAGATGGGTTCTTACATAACTATAATAAAGATTTTTTATTGTTAGATCGTTTTTAAAAGGCTTAGATACTCGTATAATAAAACCTAACATTTTATATGCTTTTTCAATAATTTTATCAATATGTGATTGAAATGTCATTTTTGAGTCCAGAACTAAACCTAGATCTCGTATTTCTTGGACACGGTGCAAGACTGTACCCGATAGAGAATACGAATAATCTATCGGATTTTTTATTCTCGTAAAGGTAATTGTTTTGCATTTAAGCGGATGTAATATGAGCTGATTATTTACACAGTAAGTAGAGAAGTTTTCAAGATCTTCTTGCATATCAAGACAATCTTGTAGGGAAGTAACTTTCTTGTATATTTTTGTGTCATCGGCAAATATTTTGTATTCGGAAAATTTAAAGACGTTACCCATATCATTAATATAAAGAATAAACAATAATGGACCCAAGTGAGATCCCTGGGGTACACCGGAATAGCATTGTTTAAATGAAGACTGATAATAATGAGTAATTAAGAATTAAGAATGGAAATAAAGAATGAAAAACATACTCAGATGTAAAAATAAAATAAAATAGTAATAACATTTTTTTTAAAAAAAAGGAAAAACATAAACACATATTTATTTTAAGGGATTCAAAGAAACGATGAGAAGAATCTTTAAGTGAAATATAAGACAGTAAATTTAAATTTAGGTCAATTTAAAAAACATCTTCAAAATTAATGACACATTATAGTAAGAGCAGCAATATATTGATTTTATTAACATATATAATATAAGTAATTAAAAGTAGTTTAAAAGTATAACAAGTATAAAAACATGCCAATGGCAGCAGAGGAAAAAGAAAAAATAAAGAAGGAATAACAAGTATGGCAAGTAATCATTTAAAATTTGAAAAAGCAATATAAGGAGAAGATTTTAAACCAAGAGAAGTCGATAAAATTTCATTAAAGCGATTTTAGAAGTAATACAAAATTTCAAAACAGAAATTTAATTTATAATAATAATATGAATGTATGTAATTTGAGTGATATAAGAGAAAAGGGACCAACCGGAGTTTTATTCAAAAGTTTTCAATACACTATTTTTAAATAATTGTAATCCTGTATGATATATATCTATATGGTTAAAAAAGCTGTTAAAAGTGGAACACGATCTGTGTAAAAACGAATTCTGGCAATAGTTCGTATTGACACTAGGTATTCTAAAGGTTGGGTGATTTCGTAGGGCACGTGATGGACAGTTAATTTGAATTTTATTTAGGAGCTGGGACGAATCAGCTAGACTGTTAATAATTTTATAGAGGAATGTGAGGTCCATTAATGTTCTCCTTTTTTCGAGGTTAATCAGTTTGTGAAAACGTCCAGATAAGTCATGATTTGGAAATATAAGAGAGCATCGGAAATTCAAATGTTTTAAAAATTTGTTTTGTACTTTCTCCAGCCTGTCAATATAAGTAATGTATTGTGGATTCCAAACGATAGACGCAAATTCAAGATGGGTTCTTACATAACTATAATAAAGATTTTTTATTGTTAGATCGTTTTTAAAAGGCTTAGATACTCGTATAATAAAACCTAACATTTTATATGCTTTTTCAATAATTTTATCAATATGTGATTGAAATGTCATTTTTGAGTCCAGAACTAAACCTAGATCTCGTATTTCTTGGACACGGTGCAAGACTGTACCCGATAGAGAATACGAATAATCTATCGGATTTTTTATTCTCGTAAAGGTAATTGTTTTGCATTTAAGCGGATGTAATATGAGCTGATTATTTACACAGTAAGTAGAGAAGTTTTCAAGATCTTCTTGCATATCAAGACAATCTTGTAGGGAAGTAACTTTCTTGTATATTTTTGTGTCATCGGCAAATATTTTGTATTCGGAAAATTTAAAGACGTTACCCATATCATTAATATAAAGAATAAACAATAATGGACCCAAGTGAGATCCCTGGGGTACACCGGAATAGCATTGTTTAAATGAAGACTGATAGTTTAATAGTGCAACTGATTGGAGGCGATACTTTAAATAAGATTCAATCCAACGTAGTAGATTACCGTGAAAGCCATAACATTTTAATTTGTGAAGAAGGATTTTGTGACTGATTTTATCAAAAGCCTTGCTAAAATCTGTATACTGAGCGTCGACCTGATGTCGGCTGCCCATTACGTTTAGAACCCTATCTGTAAATTCAGCAAGATTAGTAGAAACATTTCGCATTTTTTTGTCTTTGTATTCTTGTTATGTTTGTCTTGTTACCAGTTCCCCAGAACGCGATCATGTAACTCAATTTACTTTTGACATAGGCTTCGTACATCATATTTTTTCCTTCCTATAGACCTCGCTTCATCTACATTCATACATCTTCTCATGCACGCATGCCGATTATTCCTACTTTTGACATGTCCATCCAAGTATTTAATTGACTTGATCGTGCCATGTCTTTCTCGGTCTTCCTCATTTTCTGCATCCATCAACATTCGCATCGTAGATCCTTTTAGCCGTTCTCTCGCTGTCCATTCGCTCTACATGTCCAAACCAACGCAGCACCCCTTTCTTGATTCTGTCAATAATTCATGTCTCAGCCTTACACTCTTCACGGATCTCGACATTTGTGCACCTATCATACATCGTTTTACCGCACATTCGCCTGAGGGATCGCATTTCGACAGCATCCAACCTATTTTCATCATCATTTTTCCAATTCCATACTTCACTCCCATACACTAGAGTTGGCACTAGAACTCCGTTGTGAACTGCTAGTTTAGCCTCCTGCGATCACCTGCGTTCACCCTGTTCCCGGCATTCACCCTCCTTTCAATATCTTTCTTGGCCTTTTCGTCCCTAGTAAACATACTTACCAGATACACAAATTCTTCTACCTGATTCAGAATATCTCCGTTCACGCTGATCTCACATTTAGTTATATTTTCATCCCTTTCAAAAACCATCACTTTCGATTTATCAACATTCATAAGCAAACCTTGAGAGCAGTGGTAGAATAGTTATGTAATAGCAAAAAGTATTACTTATAAACCTCGCTTAGAGTTTAACTCAGTTTAAACTTGGGATAGTGACCAGAGAAACTTATATCTACATATTATGCGGTATAACGCTGGAATAAGCACGCGATCTGTCAAAAGTCATATTTTTCGGTATTCAAAATGGATAGTTCATTAGATTTTTTTTCAATTTTAAACAACTTCGAAGTCCTACGACCTTCTCGTGCACAAAAAGAATTTTAAAAAAGAACTGACCCCTTTAAGGATTATTCGGAGAGAGATACTTAAGATAAAAAAGAATACAATAATAAAGACAAATATTAATTTTAATTTTAACTACAACATACATAAAATAAATACAAGAGCATCAAATGATTTAACTTGCGAACAACCTAGGACCAACAGAAAAAGAAACAGTTTTTTGTATACAGCAATACATTTTTACAATTTACTTTCTAATGATCTAAAAAATAAACAAAACATGTACGTATTCAAAACACCAAAATGAAACAGTTCTTACAGCCCGTGTAACGAGTGATATGTGATGTTATTTTATTAAATTTTTATTTAAACTATTGTGTTATTATATATAATATCCCCTCATTTCAGCACTTTTGCTGATTGGGAATATTTCGTAAAAATAAAATATGTAATATGTAAGAATTTTAAATTAAATATGTTTTTTCTTTAGAAAATATGAGGCATGTTATTTCTTTGGTAAGATCGATTTCTTTTTTTAACGTTTTTCTCTATGTTCTCCATTATGTTGACAGTAGTCGCGATGTGACTTAGAGGTTTGTTTGTGTCGTTATAAAAGTTACTGCGCACGCGCACATATCAGTGTTGACTGTTGACAAAAATGAAGCATGAAATAAACTGTGAATTGTTATTCCAGGCAATTCATATTTTTATCAGTAAGCTTTTTTTATTTCGGTTATAAATAAATAAATCGGGTAAAGTTATTTCTTAGTGTAAACCTGGTATAAGGAAATCTAATAGGTAAGGCCCTCTATGTTTTTTTTTCTTCTTTTATATTACATATTTTATTAGTACAAAATATTCCCAATCAGCAAAAGTGGTGGTATGAGGGGATATTATATATAATAACAAAATAGTTTAAATAAAAATTCAATAAAATAACATCACATATCACTCGTCACACGGGCTGTAAGAACTGTTTTATTTAGGTATTTTTTAAGTACGTACATGTTTTTTATATTTTTTAGATCATTAGAAAGTGAATTGTAAAAATTGATTGCCGTATACAAAAAACTGTTTCTTTTTCCGTTGGTCCTAGGTTGTTCGCAAGTTAAATTATTTGATGCTTTTGTATTTATTTTATGTATGTTGTAGTTAAAATTAAATTTAATATATTTGTCAGTATTTTATTCTTTTTCATCTTAAATATCATTTTTATTTTTTCTGTGTAGATCAATTCCTCTAGATTGAGCATTTTTGTTATTCTATATAAATCTGTGGTTCTAGTATATTTATTGAAATTAAATATTACTTTAAGTGCTTTATTCATTGTTCTTTGTATTGATTCTTGCATATATTTACTATATTGCGACCAATATATACTCGTATATTCAAAATTATATAAACTCTTATTAATAAAAAACTACAACAGTGTAAGTCACTCTCCAAGCACAAAAGTTAGTCTCTTTTTTCGGAGAGTTACTGTGATAACATTTACTAGATGTATAAAAGTAGATCTGTATAGAATTTTTAAAAAAACATGCACCTTTTATGAAATTTATTTATAATTATGTCTTTAATAATGTATAAATTTATATGTATGTATATGTATGCGTGTATGTTTTCATATGTAATTTTTTAAAATATTTTTCTATGTACCATATACCTATGTTGGTACATTTCCTGATTTTTACTTATTATTGTATCTTTTAGCTTTTCTTATGTTATCTTTAATTTCAACCAAATTTACATACTCATGTTTCACTGCTGCACTTAAATGTAATTTCTAAAATATGTAAAAGCCCATTGGGCGTGTAAATCAATAAATAAAATAAAAATAAAAATAAATAAAAAAAATAATTCTTTACAAAAATAATATATAATTTTTGATTCATACTCTGTTGTTGATAATAATATTTTTCACACCTTTTTAAAAGTTTGTCTGAGTCTTTTATTTAGTTTTGTCTGATAGTTTATTGTATAATTTTAGTCCCTGATTTATTAGTCTCGATTGTCCTTGTCATGTTTTGGAATATTGTATGTGATATTGTTCTGATATTCTTGTATTATGTCCATATTTATTACAATTTTTTTCAAGGTTTAGTTCTGTGTCTACAATGGTATTAGTGGATAGCTTATGAATAAATTTTAAAGACTCTAGTTAAAAAAGTTCATTGACATTTAATTGTTTAGTTTTTTTTTAAAGTTCTTTAGTTGGTGTGAGATAAACGGCTATCGTCGACGGTTACAAATGTTTGTGCGGCCTCGTAGTGTAATGGTCAGCGCGTTTGCGAACCATGCTAATTCGATTCTTGGCATGGTTGATATGAAATATTTATTTTAAAGGGTGTTTTTACGCTAGAATATTTCTTAGTCCCTGGACTGGAACCTGAAGCGTAAGACTGATCATCTTACTCGCATGTAACATAAAAAATAACACGATACGCTGCAATTGATGTACCAACCCAGCGCCCTTTGCACCATTATGTGAACAAATAATTAAATTTAAAATCATATTTAAATATTTTAAGCCATTTAAATTTTGAGAAAAAATAATATATTTTATACAACAACAACAACAAATCATCACGCCGTTTCCCCGTAGGGGTAGGCAGAGAGGATAGAACGCCATAACACTCTATCTTGGCATACAGACCTCGCTTCCTCTACATTCATACAATACTACAAATTATAATCGAAAATGAAACATTTAAAGGAATTAAAAACTTTTGTCTTTAAAAAATAAAAAAAAGTAATATTTTATTAAATGTTACCTCAAAATTAATATAAAATATTTTTAACCCTTAAAAGGCTGTGCTAAAAAGTACCTTTACAGACGATGATGTAACATAGCGGTACCACAAGAATAAGTCGAGGTATTTTGAATATAAGATACTAAACCAAATTATTTACAATTATTATATGAACAATATTTTAAGTTTGTCCAAATATTTGTAGACAAGGACTGGATTTAACTGCTTTAAGCTGTTTATATTAACATATTACAACAGAGATAAAGAACATTTAAGAGAAGGTAATATAGAAGTATAGGCATCTACAGGGCTTATGACCTGTCAAAAGCTGTTTTTTTTTTAATTCATTTTTTAATTTATTTAATCCAATATAAAATACGAATACATAGTTAACAAAAATGTTTGTACAATAGGTACGGTACATTCAATATATGTTTTCTTTTATTTATGGATGTAGCCACTCCACTGACCCACAGGCACGTTCCAGAGTGTCAGTGTATTTTTTATTTTATACATAATTGTACATACTTTCACATCAATTGTGTAAAAATTCAAAAGAAATAAAATATTTAAAAAATAAAAACAGACCTACATCGATAAAACAAAAAAGGAGAGTTTAAGTGGCCACTTTACACACTGTGTAACATTCACCATTCTGCCCATATTTGAACATCTATATTCCTTCAATTCTTTCATTTGTTAATGTTTGTGAAGTTAAAGAGCTTAAACCTTCATTTATGCGATGAGATTCATCTAATTGAATTATTTCACGTACATACTAGGCAACGCCTGAAAATGTTATTTTTTTCAATTTCTATACTTCTTCATGGACCAGGTGGATTTATCAACAATAGTTTATCAATTATTACATGTATCATAAATGATCCTTATTTCGAGACGTTACTTAATCAAAACATAATTTTAGCATATTTATGCAAAATTAAGTAAAAATTGTGTTCATTCCATTTTAAATTCTGCCAATGTCATATACAGCAGAGTATTGTAACATAAAAAAAAGTAAAAATCTTCAAATTAATCACTCTTTAAGGGGTGGAGAAGATTCAGAATACCACGACTGATATGCTATATTCTCGTGCTCTTTCTTATTTAATTTAAAAGAGCTCTTGTAGTATTGCCAACTTTCACATTCATTAAAATAAATTTTACTCAAAACAGGTAAAAATTTTATATAGCCTGTGCATCTATTAAAAAAACACTTCATCATTTTGGTGTAAAAAAGTCCAGACAAGGATTGCAAAAAATAGAAGTAGGTTATTTTAAAAAATAGGAGCTATTCAATGGATTTTACGTGATGTAGACTTACGTTTCATAATCGCCACACATGAGTTAAAAATAAAATTATGAAGTAATAATACATTACGTCTCGTAAATCATTTAAAAAGTAAATTAAGACATAAATATTGTAAGAAATATACAAATACAAAGAGACTTATTTTAAAATTAATTAACATATTACAACAGAGATGAATGACATTTAAAATAAGTTAATATAGAAGTCTAGGCATCTACAGGGCTTATGACTTGTCAATGACTGGTTTAAGTGGCCACTTTACACACAGTGTAACATTCACCATTCTGCCCATATTTGAACATCTATCTGGTCCATGAAGAAGTATAGAAATTGAAAAAATAACATTTTCAGGCGTTGCCTAGTATGTAGGTGAAATAATTCAATTAGATGAATCTCACCCGCATAAATAAAGGCTTCAGCTCTTTAACTTCACAAAAATCAACAGATGAAAAAATTCAAGGAATGTGGATGTTCAAATATGGGCTGAATGGTGAATGTTACACAGTGTGTAAAGTGGCCACTTAAACCAGCCATTGACAGGTCATAAGCCTTGTAGATGCCTAGACTTCTACATTACCTTCTCTGAAATATGTGAAATTAAAGTCTAGGCATTTACAGGGCTTATGACCACATACTCAAAACATTGTTGAATGAACTAACTGGTAAAAGAAGTACAAAAATTAAAAAATGTTTTTTAGGCGTTTCCTAGTAGGTGAATAGGTTCAACCGGATGAATCTCACCCACATGATAAAAATTTTAGCTCTTTTACTTCACAAAAGTCAACAGATGGAAGAGTTGAGGAAATGTGGATGTTCAAGCATAGGCAGAATGGTGAATGACTTAAACCAGCCATTGACAGGTCATAAGCCCTGTAGATGCCTAGACTTCCATATTACCTTATCTTAAATATACTTCATCTCTGTTGTAATATGTTAATATAAACAGAGAATCCAGTCCTTGTCTATAAAAATTTGGACAAACTCAAAATATTTTTTTAATTAATAAATATTTATCCCTCACCGCATTGCACGTCCAACGTGTTTATTTTATTTTACTAACATAAACGGCAAATCTGCCCTGTACAAAAAATTATAATACTAACATATTTGGCTTGATAATTTATTTTTTTTAAAACCATAAAAATCCCTCTACCCGAAATTTAAAAAAAAAAAAGAAAATTATACAAGTTTTTTTTATTTTTCATTTTACTTTTTTTTAAAAAGGAAACACCCGCTAAGCCCCTATTTTGAGGCTTCTCAGCAGGTGGGATAGAGGGGATATGGAAGAAGGTAATGAAAAATACACCACAACACCCAGACCAATTGAGAAAAAAATCTTTCTTGGATTTTTTTCTTGCAACTGGCGGGAATCGAACCCGCGACGCCAGTTTCACAGATAGCCGTCTAACCTGCGCTAAACTGCGCCACGGCGCCGGCCAGTTAAAAACAAATTAAATAATTAAATATTTTAAAGTAATATAACAAGTAAATCATAAGTATTGTTTCATACAGCTGGGCAAAGTGAACAAAACACTATGTATGTTGTGAAATGCATAAATAAATAAAATTTCCATTCACTATCTTTGAAAAAGTTCAAAAGATGTGTTCTATAGGAACAATACCCTACACTAAATATATATTGGTTGGTTGGAACAAATTGCCATTTGGCAATAAGCCCGCCAATGTACAAATAAAAGTATGTATAACAAATAAAATAAATAAATATTTGATACGTGGGAATAACTATTGCCAAGTATGTAAGGTAATAAGTAAAAAGGGTTAATAGGAAATAGAAATCAAGTTGGGGTAGAGTGGTATTTGAACCTCGGACCTATGATCCATGAGTCCGCAACACTAGCCACGGGACCACAACCCG
Source organism: Micrasema longulum (assembly GCF_059751315.1). Lineage (NCBI taxonomy): Eukaryota > Metazoa > Arthropoda > Insecta > Trichoptera > Brachycentridae > Micrasema > Micrasema longulum. The sequence continues at coordinate 278,848 of NW_028277967.1, forward strand.
ATTCGTTTTAATTGAAGTCTGAACTTTTTCGTATTGATCATTTATTTGACTATCTGTTCTTGCAGTTTGAGCTTACGGGAATAAAATACCTGGACCGCGATTATGAACGGCCATCTTCATCGGTATATATTTATTTATTTGACACTTTATATACATGTACAATAAATAAACATATAAGGGCGGGCATGCCTTAAGGCAATTTCTTTCTATCTACCCAAACCGTTCAGTTTGAGAAAATTATAAATACATGGACATATTGAATCTTACAATTTTATACAAAAATTAAAAGCAAAGATTAACAAAAATAAATATACATATAAAAAAAAACACTATACTATGAAGAGAGGAGAGGGGATGGGAAGGAAAGAAGAAGGATAAAGGAACAATTTAAATATTTAGATAGTGACATTTCAATCTTGACCTAAATGTAAATAAAGAAGGGGCGTCTCTAACATTAGTGGATAGAATATTCCACAATCGAGCGGCTACTACTGTGAAAGAGGAGGCAAAAAAATTAGATCGATGACAGGGTATTAAAAGGGTTCTCTCGTTACTAGAACGAAGAGATAGTCCGTGTTGTGAAAGAGGTTGGATGAGCTCTCTCAGATAAACAGGCGAAGTGGGATTATTTAAAATATTGTGAAGAAGTGATAGAATGTGTGATACTCGGTTATGTATATACTCGGTATATATATACACTCGGTATATACTGAGATGGTATAAACTAATATCGATATTTATGTACGAAAGTGTGAATATTTGTATGAAAATTCAAAGTATCTTCGTCGGCAATCGGTAATTGAGCATGTTTAGAAGAAAAAAAATTGTAAACATATTCTATTTTTCATACAGAAAACTGAATTTTACTTTTTTGATAAAATTGATCATATATTTTGACTTCCCACCAGATTACGTACCCTGGGCTCCAATTGCAATGGGAAGTTAATATTATTTTTAATTTTATCTAAAAAGTAAAATGAAGTTTTCTGAATGAAAAGCAGAATATGCATACATTTTTTCTTTTTAAGATGTTCAATTGTAGGTTGCCGATGAAGATACTTTAAATGTTTATGCAAATATACTCATTTTCATGCGAAAATAAAAATTATTCTTAATAGACAGTCACAGATAACTATGTTAACTTTTCACTGTAATGGGGGGCCTGGTGAGATTTTGATAGGATGTTAAAATTTATCTTCAATTTTATCTACAAAGTAAAGTTAAGTTTTCTGTTTGAAAAATATTATGTTAACAATTTTTTTCTGGACATATTTAATTACCGGTTACCGACGATGATACTTTGAATTTTCACACAAATATACACACTTTCGTACATAAATATCGATATAAGTTTTTACCGTCTCAGTATCTACCGATGAAGATAGCCGTTCATAATCGCAGCCCTGGGATACCGATTCGCAACGTATAGATAGATTATGTTTGTACTTGATAAAATTGGATATTTTGCATTATTTGTATGCAACAGATACGACAGATGGGCACGATAGGCTTCTGACTAAAATAATAATTATATTAATTTTGAATGATAGATTTAGGCCTATGAACCTTCTTTAAAATACGTTTTAAAATAATCAACAGGTTTCATTGATATATATAGAAAATATAAAAAAATATACAAAACAGCAAATAATAATTATGATATACTTAAATTCATGAGGCAATATAAATTAAAATCACTAACCTCACTGCTTTCATCATGTCCGTCGTCGTAATTTCCATGTCCAGATCTAGGAGCGCCATAACCCGAACTGGGTGAATTGTAGCTTGAACTGGGTGCGTTATAGCTTGAACTGGGCGCGTTGTAGCTAGCACTGGGTGCATTGTAGGTTGAACTGGGTGCGTTGTAATTTGCACTGGGCGCGTTGTAGTTGGACGTCGGCTTATTGTAGTTGTAGCCCTGATTTCCACCAGCGCTTGGAGAAGAAAAACTTGAGCTGGGAGCGTGATAGCTTGAACTGGGCGCACTATAGCTGTTGCTAGGAGCGATGTAGTTTGAACTGGGTGCGTTGTAGGTACTACTCGGTGCTTTGTAGCTTGATGCTGATTTGTAGCTTTGGCTAGGCGCGCCGTAGCTAGAGCTAGGCGAGCTGTAGCTCGAGCTGGGAATGTTTAAACTTGAGCTGGGAGCGTGGTAGCTCGAACTGGGCGCAGAGTAGCTAGAGCTGGGGGCGTTGTAGTTTGAACTGGGTGCTCCGTAACTTGAACCAGGCGTAGAGTAACTAGAACTGGGTGCGTTATAGTTTGTGCTGGGAGCCCCGTAGTTTGTACTGGGTGGACTGTAGCTTGGTGGAGGAGGAGCATAGTTGTAGCCGGAAAAGCTACTTCTTACTGGAGGCTCAGCTAGAATTGAAGCTGACAAAAGAAGAACTGACAAAACCTGGAATAAAATAAAACATTAAATATTAAATTAATATTTTAGCACGAACTTTGTGATTAATCATTATAATAAAAGAAATATAAAACAACTTTGTTTTATATCACTCATTTTTTATTTTTTTCTACTGACCGGTTTCAAAGCTACTCAAGATTTTATATCAAGATATACCTAACTGATGAATTCTATTTTATTGTATTTTAACTGTGATTACTAAATATTAAAAATGGATTAATGGGTAAATCTAAATCAAACAATGATAATCAAATAATAAAATATCTTGGAAAAGACAAATCTAATGAACAGATTACAAATGAGTTTGGTAAGAGGTTTATTGACCATATAAAAAATCTTAGACATGAATGCCAATCCCTTTTTTTCAAAATAACGCAGCAAATTCCTTCTGTGTCACTGTTTATACCTAAATGTAAACCACGGGACATTGAAAATATTATTGGCTCTCTTAGTAACAATAAGGCTCCTGGGGATGATGGTATTAGAGCGCGAGACTTCGAAATTATTTCTCAACTAATCAGCCCTATCCGAAGTCATATTTTAAATTTGTGTATTTAAAAGGGAACCTATCCAGATGCTCTTAAAACTGCAATCGTAAGACCCATTTATAAAAGGGGATCACATTCAGACTACGGAAATTATCGTCATATTTCTCTACTCCCACCATAAATAAAGTTTTTGAAAAATATCTTGTTGTAAATGTTTAAATGTATTTTTATCTAGAAATAATATTTTATATTATTGTTATCAAAAACATTTTTCACTTTGTGGTATGACATTTTACACTTATTTGTTTATAAATTTGTATGAACCACTTAATTTTTTTTTAAATTACACTTCGTCCGGTTTCGAGGTTACTACCTCATCGTCAGGAATTCAACTAACTTATAATTACACGCGTTGCATTTTATATAATAAAATATTGTATGAAAGAGACAGACAATTGAAAGAAAGAGAGAGAAAGAAAACTATTCCCGTTATGATTTATTTTATCTTCTTTCTCTCTCTTTCTTTCAATTTTCTGTCTCTTTCATACAATATTTTATTATATAAAATGCAACGCGTGTAATTATAAGTTAGTTAAATTCCTGACGATGAGGTAGTAACCTCGAAACCGGTCGAAGTGTAATTTAAAAAAAATTAAGTGGTTATACAAATTTATAAACAAATAAGTGTATAATATTTTGTGTTCAAATCAATATGGATTCCAGAAAACAAAGAGTACCACGCTTCTACTTTCTAGATGTTCAAATTAAATAAACGGGGAGCTTAATGATAAAAAACATGTTTTTGTATTGATGATAGACATTTCAAAAGCCTTCGACACGCTAAACCATGAAACACTTGTAAATCCCTATGAATTGCAGGAATAAGGAGAAGATATAGTAAAATTATGGAAAATTACCTAAAAAACCGTTGCATGAAAGTAAAATTTAGAGGAAATTTTAGTAATGAAAGAGTTGTGTCTATGGGAACAGCTCAAGGATCAGTCTCCGGACCAATTCATTACTTAATATATTGTAATTCAATGGAAAACCATGTAAAATTTTCGAATTGCTTCCAAATCGCAGACGATACTGCTCTTGTAATAAGCCATTCAAATGTAAAAACTGCCCAAAAAAATGTTTCAAGAAGATTTTTTAAATGTCGTTAAATGGCCGCATGACTATGGCTTAGTAATAAATTTAAAAAAAAAAGAAAATTGGTCTTGTACCCTCACCATATATTACTAAATGTGAATTTGAAATAGAAATACAAGCTCATATAAATTTTTGCCTTCATTCAAATTCAAATATAGAATCAGATAAACGTAATTGTCCTATTATAGATGCTGTCAATAATCATAAATATTTAGGATAAATTATTGATTCTTAATTTGGCTGGGGTGTTCATATTGATGTAATCTGTGACAGATTAAGGTACTGGCTTAATTTTAAGTAATGTCTGGGGTCTCACCTTCCAGTCTCATCTGAGTGAAATTTATGGTATTCAGGTGAGACTGTTGAGAGGTTGTACCGGATAGCATAATCCGTGAGGCAAAACATATGGGCGAAGGTGTGTATTTTTAAATTCTGTAATGTCCTGCCGGTAAAACAATTTCGTGACTACAAATTGATTGTAGATCACTTAGTTGATCCGGAATATAAAAAAAGAGTTTCCCACACGCAAAACACTAGATTAAAAAGTAAGGGCTCCCTGTTTGTTCCCCGAATTACAAATTACTTCGGAGAGCAAACATTAAATTGCGTTGTTCCAATTAAATTAATTATGTAATGTCCTGCCGGTAAAACAACTTTGTGACTACAAATTGATTGTAGATCACTTAGTTGATCCGGAATATAAAAAAAGAGTTTCCCACACGCAAAACACTAGATTAAAAAGTAAGGGCTCCCTGTTTGTTCCCCGAATTACAAATTACTTCGGAGAGCGAACATTAAATTGCGTTGTTCCAAGGTTGTTCAATGATTTCCCTCAAACCATCATTAACATGAAAGATCTTCAAATAAAAAAATAGAACTGAAGCCATATCTTATAGATACTTTATAGTGCCGGTTTATAAATAAATTGTAAAAACATATGTAAATATATATCAATTAAAAAAACACACTTTTGGGGCTCTAGTTGTATTTCACATCAAAATTGTATTCGCTATCGGCCGTACCGGGAAAATGAAATATTTTACCACAGTAATACATATATTTGTTTCGTACGTTTTTGCTGTGAATAGGACAATAATTGTTAGCTACGGCTAATTTGTTTGCAAAAGAGTAATCATGAAATTTATATGAGAAATAAAAACAGTTTGCTATTGCACCTTTTGCAACCTTTTGAAACGTCTAGATGAAGGTTCTGCAGAGGAGATGATGAAACTTATATACACGTTATACCCATGTGAATGTGATGATTTATATTACAAAAGAAGCCGCAATCGTCGTGGGACCAGTAAAATCAACCTGAGGATTTGAGAGCGCTCGCTTCCTACCTAATAGCCCGATACTTTAAGGACTTAGGTTTGAAGGAGATTAAGTTTAAGATATGAGAGCACTTGCCCTTTACACAGTAGCTCGGCTCTTTAAAGACCTAAGTTTGGGGAGCGAGAATGAACTTACAGGGCCCGTTATAATTACCGTCGACTAAAAATACTCGTTTATCGCAGGAGACAACAAAGTTCTCAAAATAATCAAAACTTTACAAGACTGTTTTCTTCTTCCACCAGACATAACCTCTTTAACCAATGGTGTACAATCAATAAATTAGAACTAAATATTTGAAAAATGCAAAAAATTAACATTTCATAGAACAAAACAACCGATTTCCTTCGAGTACCTAATAGAAAACTTCACTCCTTCTACACAGGACAAAAGTTATATAATATAATGCCAGAACCATAGAAATGTTGTAAGAGCCACAAGCTGAAGAAATTACTGACTACTTTAATCGGCGAAATTGGTTGCAGAGAGTCTGAGGGTTTTTAAAAATATGTTTTTTTAAAGGCAATTAACAGGCTTATAAAAGCCCTAACTGATTGGCATGATTGACTTTGTATATATGATAACACTTAATCTAAACAATCTTAAAGTCTATTTTAAATTAACATTTTTAACCAATGATGTAAAGTCACATTTGAACTAAATATTAAAAATTCAAAATAATGACATTTCATAGAACAAAACAACCGATATCCTTCTAATACCTATTAGAAAACTCCAAAATTGATGTAGTTAAGTCCCTCAGAGATTTAGGAATTGATTTGGACTAAAAACTGACATACAACGAGCATTTAGATAAAACAGTAAATAAATCACGGAAATTACTTGGCTTCATTAACAGAATATCCTCTGATTTTACTAATGTCCGTACCACCAAAACTCTTTATTTCACAACTGTTCGCTCTCTTCAAGAAAAGCGTGGATGCTTGGACTAGAGAGAGGTAATTATTCTTATGCTGATATAGAGTCAATGTTAAATATTTCTAGTCTACAAAAACGTAGAACTAATATTGACTCCACATATATGTTCGGCATACTAAATGGTATAATCGATGTTCCATCATTACTGGGACAAGTAAAATTCAATATTCCGACTCGTAGGCTGAGAAACAATAAAGTACTGTTCATCGATCAGCATAGAACAAACCATGGCCTTAATTCTCCAATCCAAGTCTTTGTCGTATAGTTAACTCAAGACAAGGTCTGGAATTTTTCGGTTTAAGTTTACAACGATTTAAACGAGCACTAAATAAATAGTCCAGATTTTGTCTTGATGTCTCCAATGTTTTTTAATGCTTCTTTCTTTTTATTTTTTTTAAACTTTTATTTTACTGTAATATTTAACCCTATAACTTGTATACATGGACAATATCCGTTGATAAAAAAATAAAAATAGAATAAAAAAAAATCATTAAGAATTCACTAAAGTATCAGTTAATTGTAGTTAACCTATAGGGCGGTGTTGACTCCACATATCTTTACCAAAAAACCGTATAAGTGATGTCCCATCTATGTTGCAATCAATTTCTTTTCATGTTCCCAACCGTGTCACCAGAAGTCAAAATCTGCTATTTATCAAATCTTCTAAGAGCAACTATTGTTTTTATGCCCCAATGTCCAGAATGTGTAGATTAGTCAATTCGCCGCACAACTTGGAATTCTTTGGGATAGATCTTCCAGCTTTTCTTAAATCTCTTCGCCATTAACACCAAATGAAATGAAGATAGATTGCTCTTTAATGTGTTGTACATTATTATTTTATTGCCCTTGTTTGTCTTTGCTACATAGTTTTATTTTATTTATTTTTATTTTATTTTATAAACATAAACGGCAAATCTGCCTTTTACAAACATTTATAATATTAACATATTTGGCTTAAAATATATAATTTTTTTTAAAAACATGAATTTCCTTATACCCAAGATTTATATAAAAAAAAAACAAAATTTATACAAGATTTATATGTAAAAAATTAACCTAAAAATTATACAGCATATTCAGTAGAAAGTTTAAATAATGAAACATTCTACAGTAAAACAACAAGAAAATCATAAGCACTGTTTCATATAGCTAGGCAAAGTGAATAAAAAACTGTAAATATGTATATATATTATGAAATGCATGAATAAATAAATATAATTACCATTCGCCATCCTTGAAAAAGTTCAAAAGGTTTGTTCTATTGGAACAATACCCTACACTAAATATATCAGATACGTGGGAATAACTATTGCCGAGTTCATGAAGCCTATTTAATACGGCATTACAAGTATACACTGTCCGTGAATTGTTGCTACAAAACAGTGGCACCTATCCAGCCGTGTATATAATAAATAAACGAATAATAGTTTAAAGCTACCATGGGCAAAAAATCTAGTACAAGCAAATGCTGGAATAGTTTTACAGAAGTTAATAAAACTGTTATTTGTTACGAGATACGTTGCTCTAAACGGTTATTCAAGAAACAGTTTCACGTTCTGTTACTTGTTTTTTTTATTTTAATGGGTGGGGAGGGTGGCTACGGTTTCGCTACGCTCTTTTTAACTGTTATTTTTTTAAACAGTTTATTTTCATATTTATACTTGTTTTTTACGGCAACAGTTGAAATACGGTTTCAATTATTTGAAAAACCGTTTAAGTAAATGTTTAAATTAGTTAATTATGCAGTTCTGCTGATGATGCAGTTCTGTTAGCAAGTAGTAAGGATGATTTGCAACAAATAGTCTCTAGAATGTATGATGTATGCCTGGAGAGCGAATTGGCGATGAACGAAAGTGAGTCAAAAGCGATGTTATTTGAAAGGGATAAGGAGGTTACTGACTGCATAATAAATGTAAACAACGAATGCCTCAAACAAGGAGAAGAATTTGTGTATCTTGGAAGCATGTTTTTTTTAAGAGATGGAAGAGTAGAAAAAGATGTTGAAAGAAGAGTGAAGAGTGAAGAAGAGTGAATGCTGGCAACTAAATTAACGGAGCACTAAGCGCAGTATTCTCTAATAAAAATATGGGAATCGAAGCTTAACTGGCAGTGCACAACGGAGTTTTAGTCCCAACACTTATGTATGGAACTGAAACATGGAACTGGCAGAAGAAGGATAAATGCCGAGTGAACGCGGTTGAAATGCGATCTCTTGTGTGGGAAATCAATGTATGACAGGGTTACAAATGGTGAAATCAAGCGATAGTGTAAATTTGAGTCAAGTTTAATTGATAAGATTAAGAAAGGGTATCTGCGATGGTTTGGTCACGTAGAACGAATGGACGACGAAAAAATGGTAAAACAAGCGTATGTGGCGAAAATGAACGTTAAAGTGAAACGAGGACGACCGAGGAAGACGTGGTATGATCAGATAAACCAAAATCTTAAGTCAGGTTATGCCAAAAGCAGACAGAACCGAAGGGCATGTATGACAAGATGCTTGAATGTGGAAGAAGCTTGGAATGTATGCCAAGATAGACGTGTGTGGCGGTCCATTCTCTTTGCCCACCCCTACGGGGAAATGGCGTGATGGTAGTAGTAGTAGTTGTAGTTTTAATAAAACCGTTTATTTTTTTATAAAACAGTTTCAGATAAATAGTTGTTTTAAAATAACTGCTTTTTTTACTACATCTACTCTCGGGTAGTCCATCCCTCTTAGAGCTTATTCCTCTTGAAAACAGACTACAAGGCCCACATTAAGAATAATAAATGAAAAATTATTCTTTTCTCTTTACTGTATAACATGTTCTCACTGAGCCATTTTTTCCATTTTTAAAGGTACTTGATACCAGACAAATTTATATCAAGGAAATATTGACAAATTTCTGGTCCGGCGACTGCGGAAAGAGGTCCCAACAGAATGCCCGTACGAGGTTTTCGCGTAACTGTAATACCGAGAACATGTATGGTGTTTGCTCGGAGACACTTTTCATATATTGCTCCAAGAGTGTTCAACGTCTTGGATGAACATATCAAATTCTCCAAAACAACGTCTGTATTTGAGGGTACTATTTGCAAACCCGGCAAAATCCATCTTTATTTATTTTCAGCAAATCACAAAAAACTGATACAATACTTGACTTCAACTTTTTTTTAAACTTCATTTTTTTAATGATAATCACTAAATATTTATAACGTAAGCAGTGATGACATAAGCATGATTATGTGAAGAAACAGTAGTGATATAATAAATTTAATTTTATACATTCCAACTTTACAATATTCAAGTAGAGGTTGTCATGTTTGCAATTACCCGATTATTTAAAAGTCAAGTTCTTACAAATGTAGCCGTATTTTTAACTAACAATGTTGTAATTATTATAAAAAAATGTATACTTAATAAGTTTCAAATGATATCTCATTTTTTTTAGATTTTGGATTTTGCCGGGTTTGCAAGTAGTACCCTCATTTAAGATGAAAATCCATAATTATATATATTTATATTATATATTTATTTATTCACATACATAAGTTTATTGCACATTATTCGACACACAAGTCCCAAATCCATGGGACTAAAAGTTTTGTCTTGAGATGGGACTAGCAATTAGTTGACACAAACACATGAGTATATCACCACAAATATATTATTAGAAACATAAAAAATGATTATAAAAAATAATTGAAAAAACATATAGATGGCACATCAATATGGTCAACAGTAAACTCAAGCATTTGGAAAATCATCAAGGACTTTCCCATTCAAATCCCTCCCACTAAGGAAAATCCAGTCCTTAACTCCTCTCTTGAAAATATTTTTTGTCCTTAAGAGCTGAATACGTTTTTCGAAAATATTGAACACTCGGTGCGATAAATGAAAGATGTCGCTGAGCAAAAGTCGTACAGGTTTTCGGTATGACATAATTCATGCTCTGGGAAAACCTCGTACA